>NC_064627.1:462436618-462739204 GCF_023864275.1 Schistocerca cancellata | reverse complement strand
AGTAACAGTGCTAAAAAAAAGCAATACGTGTTTCGGCATGTCAAGTCTGACCATTCCCTTGTTAGAGGGTGCCTGGTTTGACCCATGTTTACGTGCGCGCGAGCGGCGCGGGGTGGCTGTGGCTGGGCGGAAGGGCACGTGTTGTGCCGCGCTTACAGTACACACACCCGGGGTCACGTCGAACGCGGAAGTAGCCACGTCTAATGTGTCTTGTCTGTCTAGCAAGTCCACTACTTCCTGCAAAGACGGGTTTTGAAATTTGAGGATTTGCTCGCAGATGCGGTGATCCGCCACATTCTGCGCAATAGCGTCTCTAATCATTGTGTCCGCATATGAGCGTCCACATGAGCAATTAAAGTCACAATCAGAAGTTAGTCCCTGAAGGTCCGCTAACCAAGATTTATTGGACTGAGTAGGGCCACGCCGGAGACGAAAGAATTTGTAGCGTACAGCTACCACATTTACACTGTCACGGAAGTGGGAGTTCAAAGCATCAATCACTTCGTCGCAAGTTTTGGTTTCTCGGCGGGTGGTGGGAAACAATTTCACGAGCACACGGTACAACAAAACACCCGCGTTGGCAATGAAAAAGCAAGCCGCTCTGTACCTGTTATGTTGTATGCTGCGAAGTGTGCCTCGAGCTGGGCGATGTATTCTGGCCAGCGTTCAACGTCAGGATTGAAGGCACGAAATGGCTGCGCCGTCGGCGACGGCGTCGGTACAGGCGGTGGCGTCGGAGGCGCCAAAGTAGCTGCACTTTGTGGTGTGACCAGTCCATTTATGGCAGCAAGCAGCTGCGTCATTTGCTGAGCCTGAAAACGTACAAGATCGGACAGCGAAGCCTGTTCCTGTGGCGAAGCCATGGTGCTTTTTTTTTTTTTTTGTTCACCTCGTCATTTCAGAGTAGTACTTGCAACCTACGTCCTCAATTATTTGCTTGACGTATTCCAATCTCTGTCTTCCTCTACAGTTTTTGCCCTCTACAGCTCCCTCTAGTACCATGGAAGTCATACCCTCATGTCTTAGCAGATGTCCTATCATCCTGCCCCTTCTCCTTATCAGTGTTTTCCACATATTCCTTTCCTCTCCGATTCTGCGTAGAACCTCCTCATTCCTTACCTTATCAGTCCACCTAATTTTCAACATTCGTCTATAGCACCACATCTCAAATGCTTCGATTCTCTTCTGTTCCGGTTTTCCCACAGTCCATGTTTCACTACCATACAATGCTGTACTCCAGACGTACATCCTCAGAAATTTCTTCCTCAAATTAAGGCCGGTATTTGATGTTAGTAGACTTCTCTTGGCCAGAAATGCCTTTTTTGCCATAGCGAGTCTGCTTTTGATGTCCTCCTTGCTCCGTCAGTCATTGGTTATTTTACTGCCTAGGTAGCAGAATTCCTTAACTTCATTGACTTCGTGACCATCAATCCTGATGTTAAGTTTCTCACTGTTCTCATTTCTACTACTTTTCATTACCTTCGTCTTTCTCCGATTTACTCTCAAACCATACTGTGTACTCATTAGACTGTTCATTCCGCTCAGCAGATCATTTAATTCTTCTTCACTTTCACTCAGGATAGCAATGTCATCAGCGAATCGTATCATTGATATCCTTTCACCTTGTATTTTAATTCCACTCCTGAACCTTTCTTTTATTTCCATCATTGCTTCCTCGATGTACAGATTGAAGAGTAGGGGCGAAAGGCTACAGCCTTGTCTTACACCCTTCTTAATACGAGCACTTCGTTCTTGATCGTCCACTCTTATTATTCCCTCTTGGTTGTTGTACATATTGTATATGACCCGTCTCTCCCTATAGCTTACCCCTACTTTTTTCAGGATCTCGAACAGCTTCCACCATTTTATATTGTCGAACGCTTTTTCCAGGTCGACAAATCCTATGAAAGTGTCTTGATTTTTTTTTAGCCTTGCTTCCATTATTAACCGTAACGTCAGAATTGCCTCTCTCGTCCCTTTAGTTTTCCTAAAGCCAAACTGATCGTCACCTAGCGCATTTTCAATTTTCTTTTCCATTCTTCTGTATATTATTCTTGTAAGCAGCTTCGATTCATGAGCTGTTAAGCTGATTGTGCGATAATTCTGGCACTTGTCAGCTCTTGCCGTCTTCGGAATTGGGTGGATGATGCTCTTCCGAAAGTCAGATGGTATATCGCCAAACTCATATATTCTACACACCAACGTGAATAGTCGTTTTGTTGCCACTTCCCCCAATGATTTTAGAAATTCTGATGGAATGTTATCTATCCCTTCTGCCTTATTTGACCGTAAGTCCTCCAAAGCTCTTTTAAATCCCGATTCTAATACTGGATCTCCTATCTCTTCTAAATCGACTCCTGTTTCTTCTTCTATCACATCAGACAAATCTTCACCCTCATAGAGGCTTTCAATGTATTCTTTCCACCTATCTGCTCTCTCCTCTGCATTTAACAGTGGAATTCCCGTTGCACTCTTAATGTTACCACAGTCGCTTTTAATGTCACCAAAGGTTGTTTTGTCTTTCCTGTATGCTGAGTCTGTCCTTCCGACAATCATATCTTTTTCGATGTCTTCACATTTTTCCTGCAGCCATTCGTCTTAGCTTCCTTGCACTTCCTATTTATTTCATTTCTCAGCGACTTGTATTTCTGTATTTATGATTTTCCCGGAACATGTTTGTACTTCCTCCTTTCATCAATCAACTGAAGCATTTCTTCTGTTACCCATGGTTTCTTCGCAGCTACCTTCTTTGTGCCTATGTTTTCCTTCCCAACTTCTGTGATGGCCCTTTTTAGGGATGTCCATTCCTCTTCAATTGTACTGCCTACTGCGCTATTCCTTATTGCTGTATCTATAGCGTTAGAGAACTTCAAACGTATCTCGTCATTCCTTAGTACTTCCGTATCCCACTTCTTTGCGTATTGATTCTTCCTGACTAATGTCTTGAACTTCAGCCTACTCTTCATCACTACTATATTGTGATCTGAGTCTATATCTGCTCCTGGGCACGCCTTACAATCCAGTATCTGATTTCGGAATCTCTGTCTGACCATGACGTAATCTAATTGAAATCTTCCCGTATCTCCCGGCCTTTTCCAAGTATACCTCCTCCTCTTGTGATTCTTGAACAGGGTATTCGCTATTACTAGCTGAAACTTGTTACAGACCTCAATTAGTCTTTCTCCTCTTTCATTCCTAGTCCCAAGCCCATGTTCTCCTGTAACCTTTTCTTCTACTCCTTCCCCTACAACTGCATACCAGTCGCCCATGACTATTAGATTTTCGTCCCCCTTTACATACTGCATTACCCTTTCAATATCCTCATACACTTTCTCTATCTGTACATCTTCAGCTTGCGACGTCGGCATGTATACCTGAACTATCGCTATCGGTGTTGGTCTGCTGTCGATTCTGATTAGAACAACCCGGTCACTGAACTGTTCACAGTAACACACCCTCTGCCCTACCTTCCTATTCATTACGAATCCTACACCTGTTATATCATTTTCTGTTGCTGTTGATATTACCCGATACTCATCTGACCAGAAATCCTTGTCTTCCTTCCACTTCACTTCACTGACCCCTACTATATCTAGATTGAGCCTTTGCATTTCTCTTTTCAGATTTTCTAGTTTCCCTACCATGTTCAAGCTTCTGACATTCCACGCCCCGACTCGTAGAACGTTATCCTTTCGTTGATTATTCAATCTTTTTCTCATGGTAACTTCCCCCTTGGCAGTCCCCTCCCGGAGATCCGAATGGGGGACTATTCCGGAATCTTTTGCCAATGGAGAGATCATCATGACACTTCTTCAATTACAGGCCACATGTCCTGTGGATACACGTTACGTGTCTTTAATGCAGTGGTTTCCATTGCCATCTGCATCCTCATGTCGTTGATCATTGCTGATTCTTCCGCCTTTAGGGGCAATGTCCCACCCCTAGGACAAGAGAGTGCCCTGAACCTCTATCCGCTCCTCCGCTCTCTTTGACAAGGCCGTTGGCGGAATGAGACTGACTTCTTATGCCGGAAGTCTTCGGCCGCCAATGCTGATTATTTATCAAAATTTAGGCAGTGGCGGGGATCGAACCCGGGACCGAAGACGTTTTGATTATGAATCAAAGACGCTACCCCTTTTTTTATCTTATTTTGTTCTAGTTTTTTCGTTGAATTTGTTCGTGGCGGACGTCCGATGACGCCTGTTCAGGTTGATCGTTGATTCGTTCACTCAGTTTTTTTGTTACAGAGGGTAGCTAAACCCTCTGACCGAACTTTTTTTGTTCGTTATTGATCGTTGTGTTTGGTCGTTGCGGACGTCGTAAGACATCCTGTTCAAGTTCGGTGGTTGATCCTTCCACTCAGTTTTTTTATTACAGAGGCCCACCGGCTCTCTGGCCGAACACGCTGAGCTACCGTGCCGGCTATACACAATTGAAAGTCTTATACTGAGGCTAGCACGAAAGGAAAGCAGTACCGAGCAAAAAAAGAAATGAAGGGGAAACCTCGTCGCCAACTTTTGTATCCCGCCTGGAAGGCGGCGCGTGGGGAGGAGCAGGAGCAGGAAAAATACGTTGGTACTGCATGTAAGTAAAAGTCGTTTACTGGAGCCTGTATATATATATATATATATATATATATATATATATATATATACAGAGGTTCAAAAATGGTTCTAATGGCTCTGATCACTATGGGACTTAACTTCTGAGGTCATCAGTCCCCTATAACTTGGAACTACTTAAACCTAACTAACCTAAGGACATCACACACATCCACGCCTGAGGCAGGATTCGAACCTGCGACCGTAGCGGTCGCGCGGCTCCAGACTGTAGCGCCTAGAACCGCTCGGCCGCCCCGGCGGGCTATATGCAAAGGCATACATAACTTGTACAGATGAGCACAGTCTCAAGCTGAAGCTAAGTGTCCCGGCCGTCTGCTCTTGATCAAATGGGCTGAAACTAGAGCTAGAGTGCGCTGTTGTCGGTGACTCGTAGTGCCAACTTATGAACCTCTGCCGTGGCATCGTTGCTATCGATACCACATCTTTAACGTTGCGTTATGGGGCTCAGCGACCAAGGTCATAATGAGAGAGAAGTTCTGCCAATAGGGTCTCGTTAGCTCAGTGGGGCCGCCCATGTATTTCGATGCAAGGGCAGTGTCAGGTGTCATTTCTAATCGTGGTGTAGAACAGTGCCCTCCAGGTTCTCTTGTTTTTGTTTTATTTAACGATGTTGCACATTTCTAGGTAAAATTCTATAACAAAATCTGATGGAAACCTTTACACATTAAGTCGTCTCGCAAGCCCGACCCAGTAAACTGTGCTATTGGTCATAGATGTCTAATTTGCGAATATCAAGCTACACAAACGTCTCTGAAGAGGTTGGACTCTGCCCTCAACGATACTAATCCGAGTTTTGTTCGTCACGTAGAAACCATACGTCAGTGGAATAGTTACAAAGTGAACATACAGATTAATACAGATTCTTTTGAAATAAATCTCTGTAACAGCAATTCGGCACCCCTGTAGCCGTTCGCTGACTCTGGTGTTAACAACTTTCTTCCACTCTGGGTAGCTTTAAAGCTGGCAATTTTGTTGGTTTAAATCTAATTGAACACGTTAAAAATCACTTACGATCAGCCTTAAGTTTTCCATGAATCCGTATGTGCATACAAGCAGTGTGCCTGCATTGCTATAGAACATACACTGCAAAGTATTCACACAGTTTATGGCGTACATTTACCGTAAGAAATCAAACAACAGCCGCGTTGAATTAGCCGAGCGGTCTAAGGCGCTGCGGTCATGGACTGTGCGTCTGGTCCCGGCGGAGGTTCGAGTCCTCCCTCGGGCATGGGTGTGTGTCTATGTCCTTAGGGTAATTTAGGTTAATTAGTGTGTAAGCTTAGGGACTGATGACCTTAGCAGTTAAGTCCCATAAGGTTTCACACACATTTGAACAAATCAAACAACGAAAGTGAAACACATTTCATCGTAGTTACTCATTATAGCTTGGCTGAAACATATGGATTCCTTACGACAAAACTGCATGAATAATCGCTTCTAAAGAAAGAAACGAGATATAAAGCACTAATAAAATTAAGCAAAGCATTAAGGTATTTTGATTTGATCACAAAATATAAAATTAATTTTGAATTAATTTGAATATAGTGTAATGCAGTATTCATCAGATTAGAAGAAGTGATCTGCCTTCCTTGCTATCGACAGTGAAATGCAAATCGTAGTCCTTTTCTGTGGAGCATCACTCAACATCATAAAGCATTTTATACTATCCAGAGCGATG
The DNA here is from genome assembly GCF_023864275.1 of Schistocerca cancellata. Lineage (NCBI taxonomy): Eukaryota > Metazoa > Arthropoda > Insecta > Orthoptera > Acrididae > Schistocerca > Schistocerca cancellata. The sequence continues at coordinate 462,732,904 of NC_064627.1, read as the reverse complement.
ATCGGTAGCTTACGCTTTCGACAAGGTGAGAGTTAGCGTAGCGTAGACACCCGCAGTTGCTGCGTTTCCAGTAAATGGGTCCCAAAGAGCTCTGGTACATGTCGTGTTAAAAGGCACACAGTCTGCCCCGAAATCTGTCGCAAAAATATTCTTGGGTGGAACTGCTATTACCAATGTGACAGAGAGTCAAATACACACATCAAAAAAGGTTTTGCATCACCTCGGTTGCGAGAGTTCCGGAACCTGTAGAGAAAAACTGGAATAGAGATCAACATAAACATCATTTCCGACCTTTTTATTGCTCATGAAAACCACACATTGCATGTTGTACCACCATACAGCGAGACCTTCAGAGGTGAAGGTCCAGATTGCTGTGCACACTGGTACCTCTAATACCCATCAGCACGTCCCATGCATTGATGCATGCCTGTATTCGTCGTGGCATACTATCCACAAGTTCGTCAAGGCATTGTTGGTCCAGATTGTCCCTCTCCTCAACGGCAATACGGCGTAGATCCCTAAGAGAGGTTGGTGGGTCACGTCGTCCATAAACAGCCCTTTTCAATCTATTCCAGGCATGTTCGTTAGGGTTCATGACTGGAGAACATGCTGGACACTATAGTCGAGCAATGTTGTTATCCTGAAGGAAGTCAATCACAAGATGTGCACGATAGGGGCGTGATTTGTCGTCCATGAAGACGAATGCCTCTCCAATATGCTGCCGATATGGTTGCACTATTGGTCGGAGAATGGCATTCACGTATCGTACAGCTGCTACAGAGCCTTCCATGGCCAACAGCGGCGTACGTCGGCCCCACATAATGCCACTCCAAAACATCAGGGAACCTCCACCTTGCTGCACACGCTGGATAGTGTGTCTAAGGCGTTCAGCCTGACCGGGTTGCCTCGAAACACGTGTCCTACGATTATCTGGTTGAAGGCATATGCAACACTCATCGGTGAAGAGAACGTGATGCCAATCCTGACCGGTCCATTCGGCATGTTGTTGAGATCTGCACCGCTCTGCATGGTGTAGTGGTTGCAAAGATGGAGATCGCCATGGACGTCAGGAGTGAAGATGCGCATCATGCAGCCTATTGCGCACAGTTTGAGTCGTAATACGACGTCCTGTGGCTGCACGAAAGAGATTATTATTCAGCATGGTGGCGTTGCTGTCAGGGTTCCTCCGAGCCATAAACCGTAGGCAGCGGTCATCCACTGCAGTAGTAGCCCTGCGCGGCCTGATCGAGGCATGTCATCGACGGTTCCTGTCTCTCTGTATCTCCTCCATGTCCGATTACAATATACACAGTCAACGTCTATCTTCAGGAGTTCTGGGAGCCAGGATGATGCAAAACTTTTTTTTGATGTGTGTACATCGTAGCTGTGCTACTATGACAAACAGGACTTAAGCATTCAGATGAAAGATGCTATACAAAATTAGACAGCGAGTGGTTTCAAGTGCCAGACTTTGCTTTGAGACGACGCTCGGCTTACTGCTAGACCACCCTTGTTCGTAGATGTAGCATTAGAACTTGAACAGAAAAGAAAGCTTCTTCCAGGAACTGCCACAACATACTCTGCTGCCAGTTTGTGCAGATAGTCGGACTTAAGTCGATTGTCAGCGTAGCCATGTTATTTGTCACATGTCGCGATCTGTGGGAACTTAGGAGCGGCCGGCTGTCAAAGAATGTACATATTTATGTACTTGATGTTTCTCACTTACTCTCACAGCCATATTCAGATACGCATACAGTGAGTACAACTGTCATAATATTATGGTGTACAATAGGTGGTCTGGCCGCGTGGGGTAGCCGTGCGGTCTGAAGCGTCTTGTCATGGTTCGTGAGGCTCCCTCCGTCGAAGGTTCGAGTCCTCCCTCGGGCATGGGGGTGTGTGTTGTCCGTAACATAAAGTTAGTTTAAGTTATATTAAGTAGTGCATAAGCCTAGGGACCAATGACCTCAGCAGTCTGGTCCCGTAGTCCTTACCACAAATTTCCAAAAGGTGGTCTACAAGTCTGTGTGGGTGGTATTTTTGCTATACAACCACTGCTCTTTTCTGTATTCTTTTTAAGTAGTGAGCTTGTACACTTTCCCATGTACACTGAACAGCCAACGAAACTGGTACATCTGACTAATATCGTGTAGAGCACGTAAAAGTGCCGCAGCACGACGTGGCATGGGCTCAACTAATGTCTGAAGTAGTGCTGGAGGGAATTGACACCATGAATCTTGCATATGGATGTCCATGAATCTATAAGAGCACGAGGGGGTGGAACGAGAGGGAGGTTCTGAACAGCACGTTGCATGGCATCCCAGATATAATGTTCATGTCTAGGTAGTCTGGTGACCAACGGAATTGTTTAAAATCATAAGAGTGTTACTGGAGCCCTTCTGTAGCAATTCCCTAAGTGTGCGGGGTCGCATTGTCCTGCTAGAATTGCCCAAGTCCGTCGGAATGCAGAATGGACATGAATGGATGCAGGTGATCAGATAGGATGCTTAGATACATGTCACCTGTCAGAGTCGTATCTAGACGTATCAGAGATCTCATATCACTCAACTGCACACGCCCCACACCATTACAGAGGCTCCACCAGCTTGAACAGCCCCCTGCTTACGTGCTAGGTCCATGGATTCTGAATAGTGTCTGAGTAGGAGGGGGACTAAATATTGGAAACTGATAAATAATTGCTGCTTGAATAATTAAAAAGAAACTGAATGGAAAGAATAATTGAAAGAAGTTGGAAGGTAATCATCACTTTCTGGGCTGAGATGCCGTGGTCCATACATAAGACTCTCGCCTGAGGTTTCGCCTTCGACTGCGGAAGGCATCCTCCGAGAACAGTCGGCGAACTGCAACGAGAGCACTAGTGAGCGACTTATATAAGACATCCAGAGGGCGCCGCTGTCAGTCACGTGACGTCGACTTTCTCAATTGAAACTAATCGATTGTCACGCTGTTGCTGCAATGTTGACATCCATATCTTATCCAGCTTAATGCCTTCATCTTTCCTATTAAAATTATTGCAGTGTTTGGAAATCTCAATGGCCTCTCTGTACATTCGCGCATAATAATGCGACGTCTTTGCTATGACGGTCGTCTCACTAAACTTTGTTTTATGATCACCTCCCTGAAACACATGTCCCGCTACAGCCGACTTATCAGTATGTCCAAGGCGGCAGTTCCTTTTATGGTAATCCAGACGGGTGTTGACGCTTCTTTTTGTTGTGCATGTATAGACCTTTCCACAACTGCACGGAATTTTATAGATACCTGGTATAACTAGAGGATGTCGTTTATCTTTTGCGGATTTTGAACATTCTTTTATTTTCGTAGTAGGTCTGAAGGCAGTTTCCACATCGTACTTGCTTAGAATTTTTCCAATACCATCAGTGACCTTACTGATGAATGGTAAGAACACTTTCCCCTTAGGTTGGGATCGATTCTCGTCCGTCCTAGTTGTCAGTCTATCTCTCTGTTGGAATATCCATTCTTCTTGAAGGTCGCTCTAAGGTGTTCAATCTCATCATCTAAGTGAGCTGGTTCACACATTTTGTGCGCCCTGTCTATTAATGTTTTAATCACCCCTCCTTTATGTCTTGGGTGGTCGTTAGAATCTTTCTGCAGGTAACGATCAGTGTGTGTGTCTTTTCTGAAAACCTTATGACCCAATGAACCGTCCTCTCGTTTGATTACGGTCACATCTAAGAAGTTCAGGTGACCATCGCTTTCCTTTTCCATAGTGAATTGAATTCTTGGATTAATACTATTCAGATGTAACAGGAAGCCATCCAGTTCCTCTTCCCCTTGGGTCTATATAACAAATGTATCGTCTACATAACGATACCATCTGGCTGGTCTTTTTCTGGCTGTTTGCAGCGTACGTTGTTCAAAGTTCTCCATGAACAAGTTAGCCGAGGACTGTTCATAAAAATCATTATTATATTGAAAATAAGTTGTTGTAAGGCAATGTCTGAATAATGCCAAAATATCACTGGGAAAAATGTCCGCTATACATGTGATCGCTTCATTCACTGGGATCATGGTAAACAGTAACACCACGTCAAAACTGACCAGGATATCATTAGGGCCCACACTGATTTCCTTAATAATATCGATGAAGTAATATGAATTTTTAACATGATCGTCAGTTCCACGAACATGAGGTTTCAACAGCGAGGCAAGGTGTCCAACTAACACGTGGGTGGGAGACCCTATGGCGCTGACTACAGGTCTCAAAGGTACCGGCGGTTTATGTACCTTGGGTAAACCATAGAGTTTGGCCGAGTAAGCTTCTGATTTAAAGAGTTGCTTCTTGTCGACTGAAGAGGGGGAAGACGCTTTCACCAATTGACCGGTCATTTTTAAAATCCTCGATGTCGGATCCTTCTGAAGTTGTTTGTAATTGTTGAGATCCAAAATGTCCATGATTTTTTCATGATAATCTTTACTCTTCATTACGACAGTAGCGTTGCCTTTATCTGCCGAAAGCACGATAATGTTTTCATCTGCATTGATGTCTCTCAGTGCCTTCCTTTGTGCCTGTGATAGATTACTATTAGGCGGCTTACAAGTGCGCAAGATTCCAGCTGTTTCCATTCTTATAATATCATCGGACTGCTGTGACAGCTGAAGGATACATGCCTCAACATTAGCTACAATATCTTCCGTGGGAACCCTTCGGGGTGTCACTGCAAAATTTCCACCCTTAGCAAGTACTGAAACTTTATCTACAGTCAAGACTTTGTCTGACAGGTTAATAACTGTCCGAGAATTATCTTCTCTTGGGCCTCCCGACGTGATCTTCTGTAAGCTATCAAACTTCCTCTTTTGTCTAACCACTGATATTTCTACACTTACTTCCATAGTTCTAAATGTAAGATTGTCAATCTATTCCAATCGTCATACTGCATGGTGTTACTAATGAGAATATGAAGTTGAAATAGCTTACTGTTGGTTTCGCCGCGTCTGGTGAATCCTCTCTCGTAACATTGCTGATTCCATACGGCTGTAAATTCTATGAGCTTGTGCCGAGCGGAACGTTCTCTTCACTCGCGGAAATTTCGGAACAATTGACGTGTCCCTGCAGCGTAACAGGAAAGTGAGCGAACAATGTTGTTGTGACTTCTTCTTACGCATGCTCTCGAACCGTCGAACAGCTGCTGACATATCCTCCCCGTAGAGGGGTTTGATCATAGAATGAAGGCTTTCACGACAGGTGTTGTCATCACTTAACATTTCCGGGCTGAGATGCCGTGGTCCATACATAAGACTCTCCCCTGACGTTTCGCCTTCAACTTCTGTGAAGTTGGAAGGTAGTTTATAAATTTCTACACATATCCTGGGTGACCTTTAACTGGTACTAATATCAACAGACCTTCAATGTCAATACATTTATGATCAGTATTCCTTCTTTGAATTACGTACTGCTTCACATTAGTCCTGATCATAACAATGCCGATGCAGGATAGCTCCTCCGCTACTCGCGCAAATTCCTGTTGTCTGCTCCGAACCTCCTGATACAGAATACTCGGCGCAGGTGAAATGATGCACAGACAGATGTGATCGATGTGAATATATGAATGAAACTAAAATTTCCTAATAACTTTTAATAGCATTTTTATGTATACTTGAAATACACATTTTTAAACAATACTGGTATGACGGACCTTTTCATGCGTCCACCCGCTACCACTTGTAGGAACAAAGAGGTGTAGAGGCAGAAATGAATCAACTGAAGAGCGTATCTCTTCTCTTTTTTTGTATCAAAACATTATCTCTGCCACAAGGCAAGTCATTAATTTACCTTTAGCTTTGTATATATATAACTTACATGATAAAAGGAAAAGAACGAAGAAAGAAAAAAATAATATGATCCGTTGTAATTGCCCCCACTGTGCACTGCCGTCATATAGAGGTGCCCAGTGTCCGAGCTTATTTTCCTTTCTGAGGGCTGATAACTCTCACCGGTATGGGCGTAGCCTATATTTTCGATCATTGGAGTTATCCTGTACGATTACCAATTCATATGGGCATGTCAGCTCCTTTTAACACATACGTACATACGTTTTCTCTCCTAACAAAGTGCTTGCTGTAACCGCATAGACCTATTGTTGTCAGTCAGTATCTTCAAAGTGTTTAGCTTGCGAAGCATGCATGCGCAGCTCAACGTCTGTTATTGTCCCATTTCGCGCTCACATGCTCAATACGAGGCCAGAGTGTCCGTATCATTCGTTTACAGCAATTTTCACTGCACAACTTTGTGAAGCTCGTGTTCAGCGGCGTGATCCTTGTGGAACCCCCGATATAGTGCAGCCCGATATACTGCAGCCCGATGAATTTATTTCACCTCATTGCTCTCACTTACTCAATGGGGACACCAGCCGTACATCTGACATCTGCCAACAGGGTAAGTTTCTTGCCGCTTTACGACGTTGATGGGCACAGAAAATTCATGTTACATGAACTATTGCCATCTTTAGTTTAAAATGCGCACACCCACGTACATCACATGCTCACTTAACACTTTGCAGCCAGGTTTCATATGTTATCGCACTTTGTTTTTGAGTGTCTTCCATACAGTTACATTACATAAGGTTTCTGTAGTGTCCTTTCCACATACTATACACATAACAAAAAATGCAAATACAATGACAAAATACACTTACCCTATTCATTTGCTGACATGCCATTATCATCGCTTATATACATTATAGTCTGTAACACATTCTCTTCCCCCTTCTATATATATTTTCATTGCTCGTCGTTTTGTTGTAGTACATTTTGTTAAATTACAATTTCCTTACATTATTCGATTCCAATTATATGAGTACACATTTTACACTCATTTGGTTATATATTCTTCATATAACATTCATACAATAATAGATTCTGTTTCCCTTTATGGCCTAAATTGACATACTTTTCATTTCAATTTACAATGACTTCTTATCAGAGCGTATATACCAATTCCAAAGAATTAAAGAAGTAAACAATAGGTACTACGCGCCACTCAGATAACTACGCATTGCCTCGCCTCTCTAGCATTCACCAGAAAGGTTCTACACGCTACAGGGTTGAGGAAATTTCACGGAAAGGCATTTATGTGCTCAGTCCCACCTCTTTAATAGACTTTACTGTGATCCCAAGAACAAAATAGGTTGTTGTTTACAAACATAACTCAAACCACACGATATCAATCATATCCAATACTTATTCAGTGTTTAAAAGTGCAGCTCAGTATTTACTTGTTATGTTCATTGTATAAAGGATAAGAATTTCATATGTTGAGGTATACAGAGTCGTATCATCAATATGAATGTTACATACAATGAGTGTAAAACAGTGTTTACATATGTAACAAAAGCACATAAAAATTTCAATGCAAACCAGGTGTTCGACGCTTTCATGGGCAGTTAGATTTCGACCCCTTGATGATTTGGTAGCGCTCAACCTTACTTCAGCATTGTGATATGTGACGTACTACAACTGTTTTCTTCTTCACATACTTTCACACTATCACATACATACATATCAACAACTTGTAAGTAGATTTATTTTGCGGTGTGGTCTTGTCTTATGTTTATATGGTACCTAACACTCTACAAGCATTTACCTTTCTTCACTTTAGGACGTGTCGATGCATCGTTCCCTGGAAGAGAAAAACTTAATACTAAAGCAACACTAAATCTTCATAGATAAGTGTATAGTGGCTCGATGGCTACTAATACCTTTTTCATATGTTCAAGCATATATTCACTTCAGTGTGCAGTCGTGTTATCACAAAACTTATTTAATGTCATGTGTGTGTCACTACTTACCTCATAAATCTGAGAGATGAAGTGTATTAGAGGCGTGGCGCAACTTCTTATTCAGTTTGCTACTTATACTGCACTCGCTTGTTTACCTGCTGCAAGACCTTTCTGGTCCATCAAGTATAACAGTGCGTGCACTTCCAATACTTAAAATTATATATACTGTACATATATAGATATAATGTATATAGTAGCATAGCTTAAATAAATATTTTGTAGTCCAGCGACCCTTTCCTAGGTATGTAATCCGTTAACTTATCTTGATATGTATGTACAGTGTAGGTTGTTGTAGTATAGACTCCCTCTCTTAATTTTCTATGTTCATGTTTATGCGATAGGCTTTGCTAATGCTAGTGCAGGCTGTATCTCGTCGGGTTTGTTTGTTCTTGGCGCTCCAACACTCGCAGCTGTTCCTGTCTCGGGCGCACACGCTTGTGGTTTGTTGACTAGCTTGCTCCCCAATGCGCATGCGCTGTGTCGCTCTTATACCACTTGGAATGTAGATGTAGAGTTGTGTATTGAATTGTATACTACTGTGTGTTTCACAAGTTCGTTTATTTGTTTACAACTGGGCTACGCACAAGATGAAGCATTGTATTTAGAGTATCGTCCATAGACACATAAAAGTAAAATTCTTCCATGTTACAACCACTCATCCTAACGTTTGCACATTTGGTATGTAAGAAAAAACACAAACAAAAATTTTCCTTATCGACTAACAACATAAATTGTGAAATGTGACTTCCCAGCATCCTCAATCTATTATTATTATACATATATACAACTTAGAGGATATACAGCCTTGTAATGTACCTGCAGCATGTACGTAACGTGCCTACAACAGATATGGCCTATGTTCGTTTGTGAAAATGGACTCAGTAAGAAATCTGAGCTATCAGTAATCGGAACCTAGCCTGCATAACACCGTGTGCGTGTTGTATGAGTGTCAATTTCACTGTCATTTAAACCCTCAACAGATCGTTACATGAAAAACTTAGAATTAACGTTTAAATGAGCTATCTGACTGCGTATTTGAATATGAAAAACTACAGCAGCAAATGAATCTGTAACAATGAATAGCTAAGCTATCTGACTGCGTTTTTGAATGAAATTTTCATATGATACAGAATCTGACTTGTGCTACGGAATTTATTGGATTAGACTACATGACATGTTGTGGCGTGATTGTGTCTCTGTTTTGGTCCTAAGTTTTGCACTCACCTCTTTAGACGTCTGCCCCTTTCCAAGTGGTTTACAGCCATTCACAGCAGCAGCGACTGAAGCTTATTGTTGCTAAGAATGAATTTAATAATATGGAGTTTGCTTGGGTCCTGTTAACCACTAAATAACTTGTGAGAAGGGATTTCATAAATTAAGTCCGTTTAAAAACTTCATAAATCACCATGACAAGTATTAATAATGGCGAAGGCCTGACAATGAGTTTTATAATTATCAATAGTGGCTGAGTACCAGATTAAAAAATTATTTCAATTTCAAAGTTACCTTAACATTCGATAACCACAGCATATTTATTTTGAGGAGAAGGAGGCTTCTTTAACTGACAAACAAAACATGGCATTATTGCAAACTCGGACTAACAATCACATACTTCCATGTTTCGCCATCATATCGTTACTATCGATATCTGAGTGCTTCCAGAATGAGATTTTCACTCTGCAGCGGAGTGTGCACTGATATGAAACTTCTTGGCAGATTAAAACTGTGTGTCGGAGACTCGAACTCGGGACCTTTGCCTTTCGCGGGCAAGTGCTCTACCATCTGAGCTACCCAAGCACGACTCACGCCCTGTCCGCACAACTCCACTTCTGCCAGTACCTCGTCTCCTACCTTCCAAACTTTACAGAACCTCTCCTGCGAAGCTTGCAGAACTAGCACTCTTGAAAGAAAGGATATTGCGGAGACATGGCTTAGCCACAGCCTGGGGGATGTTTCCAGAATGAGATTTTCACTCTGCAGCGGAGTGTGCGCTGATATGAAACTTCCTGGAAGATTAAAACTGTGTGCTGGACCGAGACTCGAACTCGGTCCGGTACACAGTTTTAATCTGCCAGGAAGTTTCATCTGAGTGCTTATTCATTTCCAATCTTGCACAACGCGAAGAATAGCCTTAAGTTGGCTATATCGTTTTCGATACTCAGTGTAATATTTAATCAATGTAATGGACAGTTATAACACACTCCTTACATGCTTCCTCAATATATAAGCGTTATAAGCGTTCTCAGGTCTTTGTGTGGGTAAAAGCGCTTGTCTTTACCCGTGTTCATGTGCGCAATCTGTATGCCTCTGGGTAGGTGCTTTTTGAAATTATGTATGATCCGGTGTATAATAATTGCGACTTACGGTTCAGTTTTCCAACTTTTGTGGATTTGGGATGTGTTCCAAGTAACACCTTTTGTCCTATATAAAAATGTGTTGTCGTTTCAGCTTTCTGTCATAAATTCCTTTCCTAGATTTAGCCCAGGTTTCAAGGCTTGTCTCATTTTATCATCCAGTGGTAATTCTGGTGTCGGTATCTTGGGCAAAAGTTTTTCCCACTCGTCTACTTGTTTGCAATTGAACATCAGTTCACTTGCTGTAAATCGAGTTGATGTACGGGGAGGCTATTAATAACATGTAAGAAGGGGGTGACATATTCGATCCACTTGGAATGTTTACAAGGTATGTAGGTCCTTACAAACATGTTGAATTCCTTAAACACCGTTTCTATGGGGGATGCTTTGGGATGAAATTATGATGCTAAAATATGTTTGATTTGGTTGGAATCTACAAACTCTTTCCATTTACATGCAACAAAATATGAGGCATTATCTGTTAACATGACTTCTGGTTCTCCTATTCTTGCAAAATAATCCTCTTTGGTCAGTCTTATAACTGAACTGGCTGTAATGTTCTGTACCACATATAGTTTTATGTATTTGGTGAAAGTGTCATGCAGGCCTACTATATATTTTACTCCCTCCTTACCTCTAGGACAGGGTTCAGCCACATCTAACGATACCTTTTAGCCACAATGGGATGTAGTTCTATCTGTTTGGAGATCTTAGAATGTTTAGCTTTCTGGCAAATAAAACACTTTCTTACCACCTGTAGTACTCTTCATCTAAGGTTGGGGAAATAACAATATTTACCTATTCTGTAAGTGCATTTTGCAGTGCCATAATGGCCATTAATATTGTGTGTGTATAAGATAAAATATCTACATATTCCTCTGGTAAGCACATGCGCCATTGTTCTTGTTCGGGATGGTTCCTATGGAACAGAATACCTTTGTGAATAGTGATAAACCTTTTCAACTTTTCATCGCCATTTCGCGTAAGTTTCCCTCTTACTTAACTCCAGCGTTTGTTCTCTTGCTGTACTTGCTCCATGTGTTTACACATGTGGATATAGCATAGTTGTAGTGTTTTGTCTCCATCAACATAGCTCTTATTTCATCTTCCTGCTCTAAAGGATCGTTGAATTCCTCTATGCCTTATGGTAGTCGTGAAAGAGCGTCAGATATTATGTTTTGATTTCCTTCTATGTATAGTATTTCAAAATCGAATTCTTGAAGATACGTACACCACCTGGCTATCCAACGGTGTAGCAATTTACAAGTTAACAAATACGATAGGGACTGTTGCTTACAGTATACTTTTGTGTGTTTACCCCAAAGGAAATATTCAAACTTTTTCTTTCTAAAGGACCAAATTAGAGCAAACCATCCAACACCATAACTAAATATGACCATTTAGCTTCGCATAACATGCAGCTGGCGAAGCTAATTACTTTCAGGACGAGATTTCCCTCTTCTTTCACCATTTGAAGAAGGCATGCACCCAGACCCTGAAAAGATGCATCGGTGCATAAACAAAAATTCTTTTTCAAGTCTGGTTGAGATAAAATATTAGCATTTAATAAGGCTTGCTTGATGTTCGCAAAATTCGTTTCACGTTGCTCGTCCCATAACCAAGGTCTCTTTTTCCGGGTAAGATGGAGTAAAGCATCACTGTTCATAAGTTGATTAGGGATGAATTTCCTGAAAAATGAGACTAGGCCTAAGTATGCCTTTAATTGTCTCTTGTTTTGAGGAATAGGACAGTTTTAGGATCTGGCAGTATGCCTTCCAAAGAGATTGTGTGTCCTAAAAATTTTATCTTTTCTTGTCTGAAATTGAATTTCTTGAGATTTGCTGTCACTCCATATTCGGAAAAACGGCTTAATACTTGATCAATTAATCTTAAATGTTCCACCCAAGCAGGTGTAACAACTGCAAGGTCATCCATGTATACTGTTACCTTACTCAAAATTCGAGTCGTAGCACTCTGTCAAGTGCAGAGATAAATATACCTCCATTTACGTTCAATCCAAACGGTAATACTTGAAATTCAAAGCTCCTGCCTACACATACGAAGGTGCTATACTTCCCAATTTCTTCATGTAGTTTTATTTGCCAATATGAAGACCGGAGTTCGATTATAGTAAGAAATTTAACATTATGGAATTTCATAAGCTGTTCCTCTAAATTGTTTGGACATGTTCGGACTGGCACAATAATCTTATTAATGTTATGTTATGTGTGTCGAGTACCAAGTGCACCTTGCCATTGGGCTTACTCACAGCTATGATAGGACTACAATAAGGGGAAAATGGTGGTTGAAGTATGTCCCATTCAAGAACATCCCATTCAAATATCTTTTCTTACTGCTTCCCTCTTTGTCCATGGTACAGTGTATGACGTAGAACAAAAAGTTTCGTGAGGATACACTTCCATTTTGTACACAAAATCCTTAGTAGTACCTGGTCTTTTTTCAGATATATGTATATAAGCAAGTATCAGTTCCCTAAGTTCCGCTTGCTGTTCTTTAGACAAGCACTTTGATTCACTTACCTTTGTGCTTATTGTGTCGACGATTATTTCTTCTACTGACGACTGTTCCTTATTGTATATGTAGACAAACGTAACTATGGGATTTATCAATTGAACTTCAAGGTCATGGGTACTTCAGTTTTACATATGTTAGTACTTCCCCTGATTAGGTCTGTTACAAATAATTGGTTATTTACAGTGAAATATCAATTTGTACTTGGTATGTCCTAAATGTATCCATACTGATTAAACAATCAACTATTAATTTCTCTACTACCAAAAAATTACAATGTACAGAAAACTGTCCTAATTGTACAGGAATTAAGGCTTGTATCTTGACTTCTTTCGATTTCTGACCAGTGGTAGTACGTACCTTGCAATTTTGCACTGGTAGTGTGGGTATACGTCCATGTTTCTTCAATTCTTGAAAGATTCCCTGCGACATCAAATTAGTTGTAGCACCTGTGCCAAGCACAATTGGTACATCAAGGTCAAATATTTTGGCTTTAATAGTAGTTTGTACTTTGCTCTGTTTTTCTGCGTACCCTCATTATCTTGATACAGATCATCTCTCAATGATTATCATGATCGTATCTGATAAAGCAAGACTCGATCAAGCTCGTGCCACCGCTCCCCTCCAAGGCCACAGAATGGGGGACTACCATGATCAGTTCAAGTTTTCCAGGGTCGCGGTGGTATCGATTCTAGGTTAGGCGTAACTTCCACTATGTTGACCATTGGTGCTTTGTTATGGCAATTAGTGTCCTGAGAGGCTCTCGACTGAAATTCTGTTTGCCTCTGCGTGTTATTCGGCATATGTGTGTTACTTTGCTGGCCGAATTTCGCTGTCTGTGGGTTATTCGGTTGTCTGTTATTGTTTTGCGTTTGCCAAGCGATCGGCTGGTTATTGCTGGTACCTTGTGTCTGCACATATTGTACAGGCTGGCCATACGCTATTCGCCCATTGTAATTGTTTTTGCTAAATTTTTGCCCATTTCTTTCATATCCACCTTTGTATTTACAGCTTTTTCCATTGCCATTGGGATTACCGTTACAATTGCCATAGGTCTGTGTGGGGTACTACGAATCCGTTGTTTACTTGTTGGTCTGTAAATCTCTGTGTCGCTATCGGCGTATTAACAGGTTTCGTTTGTACTGGTCTCTTTTCTTATATTAAATCTATTGAGTCCAGTACATATAGGAAGTATTCGGTGTCGTGTTCCGTGATGGTAATGAGTTTTTCCCTAATGTGGGCAGGAAAACAGCTCTTTAAAATTTTCAGCACGTCTACTTGAGATACCAGGTTCGTCCAGTACCTGGTTTTATTCAAATATTGAAAATAGCCCCTTAGGCTTCCATACTTGCTATTGAACGGTGTTGGGTTGAATACTTCATGTATCAGCCTTTCTTGTACAGCCTCAGACCAATATTTATCCAGAAATGCTCTCTCAAACTGTTCATAATAGTGGCAACCTTCCGCCATGTCCATAGCCCATAGCAGAACGTCACCCTGTGTGTATCCAACAGCAAATGTAATTTTCTGGGCTTCAGTCCATGTACGAGTTAAAACATTTCGAAATGCTCTGATAAAGACCACAGGGTGTGTTCTGTTCCCTTCAGAAGTAAATATCGGAAATTGTTGATGCCTAAGTTTTCCCTCATCTGCAAGTAACGTTGACAAACACGCCGCACTGTCAGTGACTGGCTTGTTTATGTTCACTTGTGGGATAGCACATGGAAACTGCGCTTGCTCGACAGGTGCAACTGCCAGCAAGGGTTGTTGCATTATGCAAACTTCGCTATTTTCCTTTGACGGATAACCCCATATTGTGGGTAACCAGTGAAGGTATCTAACTTCTCCAAAAACATAGGTTTGTTTTCTGTCATATGTCGTTTTGGAATGGCAGTAGTTTTAGCAACACTGCCTCGTAACGTTTTCTCTGGTTCCTTTAAACCAGAGTCTATTTTAGCTAGGAGTTGACTTTTTTCCTCCTTTAGAGCTTCTTATACAGTATCTACATAAATTTTACATTCTGACACTACCTTTTCAGCAAGGGTACTGCTCTTATCCAGCATCCTGGCTGCAGCTTTTTCAGTTATTTCCTTTACATCTGCACATAAATTTTCTATCTGTTTTTTGGCAAATTCTGACTCTAAACTTAACTGATCTAGTCTTAGACTCAGATTGTGTATCTCTGTAGGTAGGTTTTTGCATAGATCTTGCTGCTCAGTGACTGCATTCGTCACATTTTTTACCGATGCGTCCACTTTGGATTGTGTCTCCTTAATTTGAAAATATGTCCCACTAAGGTTTTGCAACTCACCCGCAAGCTGTTCCTGTTTACAATCTACGGATGTTACTTTTTCCATCAATGTATTTGTATTGCGGGACCTGTCGGTAATTATTTCTTGTTTTAGTTGTTTATCGAGCTCTGTGAACTTACCAGATAACTCATCAGATAATTCAGTGCATATAGTTTTGCTCACCTCACTCAACTGTTGACTAATACCATTCTTGAAACCGTTAAATGCCTGATTTTTCTGTGCAAACTGTTGTCCTCTATTTTCCTGAAATTCCTGTTATTTTGTAAGCTGTTGTGCTATTAGCTGCACTAGTTGTGCCAAATTGAGGGTATCTCTAGCATTTACAGTGCTTTTTTGAACTGTTTCCTGCTCTTGCGTTCGCGATGTAGTGAGCAAGTAGTCAGAGGAAATTTCGCTGTCGTGCCCTTCAGTTTCACTATTTGGAAAAACGTTTCCTGGTGAGAACTGAGAAATTGTCTTATCGAGTGTCAGAAAAGTGACATCATGATTAATTATATCACCACTGCCATCATTTTTTAATTGTGGGCTGCTAACCTGGTTGTTTTGGTAGCCATTGCCCAGTTCACGATTTGGCACGTTACTTTCAGTTGTTGCCAAGCTCGGATTTCCGCCATCTTGGAATTGCATTTTGTCATGAATTTTCAACAGAGGCCATTTCCTTTGACTCCATTGTGAACAGTGTTTAACAAAATAATGAAAAGAAAAAAAAATTTAAACATGAAATTTTTTTGTATTGCTACTTTTCTATTAAAGCAGATTTGTATGCATATTCATTAATGAACCTGATATTCTCTGACACAGTCTTACAGAATTTGAATGAATTATATTGTACTTTAATGTTGACTTTACACAAGTTTTCGTCTTTCCTATAGAAATGCATTTTCCGTTAAGGATATTAATTGGAAGAAAAAGAGATTACCTACTGTGAGAGAGATGGTGCCAAATGCGGGCATATAAGCATACAGCATAGCAACTTCCTACCTTAACCGCTGAAATCCACATTCCCAGCGCATCTCGTTTGTAGGCAGAGTTTAATTTTAATTTGCCCCTTCAAGTTTTTAATAGTTCCAATCTCACGGACATGTAACAAATGCAACAAAGGCCTCATTAGTTTCTTGTAACGATAAAATTGATCATTTGTCTCAAAACATTTTTATCTCAACAATTGAGATTCATATTCCGCCCGGCGCCGTCCTGTCACGGTCTCCATTGAATAGTGGCGGGTGGAATAAAATGAATATATAATGGGAACTGATTAATAATTCCTGTTTGAATAATTAAAAAAAGAAATTTTGAAAGAATAATTGAAAGAAATTGGACGGTACACATATCCTGAGGGAACTTTAACTGGCATTAATGTCAACAGACCCTTAATATTCAATACATATATTCAGCATTTAAATTTAAGTTCTTCTTTTTCTTGTTACTGCCATTGTACATAGGGCTTGGTATGACAATACTGGTTCCGGATCCCCCCCCCCCCTTATGCTCAGAAAAGACAAAACACAAATAATAATAATAATATGTTACATTACAAAAGTATTCTAATATCGGTACATGGTAGCAGTCTATTATAGTCCAGGTGTTGAGGTGCCAGTAATTGCCACACAATCGCCATTATCCATTTTGAGGACGAGCTTGATAGCATAAGGCCAGGGACTGATGGATGGCCGAACAGTACTAGCACACAAGAGTTTGTCCAAGACAGCTTTTGCCACTTGAGTTTGTGTGGAGGCAGGCAGAGGGAGCAGTGCAATGGTAAACCGGCGGGTCAGGAGTGGTGCTGATGTGATAAATTGTCCCACATACCAGATGGTACAAACCGCTTGCAGCCAGATGGGCTGGCGTGGAGACCAAGGGAGTAGCAATAGGTGTTATTGTAACACCATCGTCAATGAACAACTCTGTTGCAGAGGCACTGTCAATAACACTGGGTGCGGTCAGTTGAGCACAGTTAGGAAATGGCACTTGACTGACCTCTGATGAAGTTGTCAGGCAGTGGGTGTAGCTGTTGCAAAGTGGTGAGCTGCTGTTTAGCAATACGAAGCTTGTTAGATATCTCAGCAGTGTGTGAGCCAAGGTCATTGGTTGCTTGCATATCCAAGCTGGAACACTACAGTTTGGAGTGTTAGCATATGTCATGCAGAGCTCATCCGGAATCGTCTACATTTCAAGATAAGATCAAGAAGCGTCTCTGGCTGCAAAGTAGGCATGACGGTATATCACTGGCAGGAAGGGAATCACAGATCTTGCTCCTGATAAGCTTTGGACCATTGTGGTGCAGAAGGAGAGCGCAGTTCAGGTCTGGCAGTAAATGATTGAGCCTGAGGAAATCAGCTCCCAAGACAGGTTCCACCATTTCAGCTACCAAGCTGGACATAGGTGTGTGGTTGCCAAGATCGAGAGTGATGAGGTTTGTGCCAACGACTGGTATCACAGAGTCATTAACTGTTTGCAGTTGCATGGATGAAGGTGAAAGTGTAGTGAGAGCGAGATACAGTGGAATTGTGCTAACATTGGCATTGGTGTCGACAGGAAGGAAAGAATTCAGTTGTGCATCGTAAATGAAGAGGCGAGAGCCATCCAGTCGTAAGTTAGACTTGCAGATGCTATCTTGAAGTGGCGATTTGCCGCAACTTGCAGAGCATGAGCCACCTCGTGCACCAGTATCAGGCTACGAGATAAGTTTGGGTATGACCAAGGCAGTCTGCAACGTAGCATGTCAGAGTCAAAGCAAATGGGGAACCAGCAGAAACGGTGCACATGAATGGGTGTAGTGCCCAGCTGATTCACAGTGTTTTGGCTGGCAAGCACAGGTTGGTGAACGGACAGAGGTGCATTAGTGCCAGTGTGCACTGAAGGTGTTTGTTTATGTTTGTCACCTGGGAGACCACACAGAGCAGTATTGGGTAATGGCTCAGCAAGGTTCAGTGAATCCCGGTAGAAATCAGATAGCTGGCATCCGCATGGTAGAAGGTAAACAGTAGTGGCTGGGAACGTAGGTGGGGCATTGGGTAGGTTCGATTGGAGT
Organism: Schistocerca cancellata; assembly: GCF_023864275.1. Taxonomy (NCBI): domain Eukaryota; kingdom Metazoa; phylum Arthropoda; class Insecta; order Orthoptera; family Acrididae; genus Schistocerca; species Schistocerca cancellata. The sequence continues at coordinate 462,714,858 of NC_064627.1, read as the reverse complement.
TGTGTGTTGTCAGCAATGTAGGTGGACATGCTGCCAGCTGTAGTGCGGTCACGATGAGAGTCAATCAACAAGCTGTGCTGTGAGTGACCTAGCCTTCGGTCACCAGACATAGTTTGAGATCTAGTGGAGTGTCTTCATATGCGAGTGTCACTGTTTAAATGCTCTCCAGCAGTTTTAATAGTCATGAAGTCTACAAGGCATGATCGAGGAGGAGGCTCATGCCAATTTGCAGGCGAGGCTCGCACCACATTGCAAAAGGCTTACTGTGACTAAGGTTTCTCTTATCACTAGATAAAGCTGTTCCTCTGGCAAGCAGGATAGAGGTTGAAGCAGAAGGGCCTTGACAGTCTCATACTCGTTAGTTTGCATGTGCACATCAAGCAGAAAATCGCTAATGAGATTGGCGTTATCACTGAGGTGATCGAGAAGTACCAGTAATTTGTTATTGTTCTCTGTGATGCCTGCAGATAGCATTATGCACTCACTAACTGCGAACTACAGCATATGCATATCCACAATTAATGGACGGAGTTTAGGTTGAGGACATGCGGAATTGTAAGGGCCATGGTTATGTGAGGCTGGCACGATCAAGAAGTGGGCATTGCTCGGAGTGGTAGAAGAAGCAGAAACGGAGACGTTGTGGAGTGGCAGTTATGTAAAACAGCGAAGGGCTGCACCTTATGGTAGGCATGTCAGGTGCGGGAGTTTCGGGATGGAGTGTGCTCTGATGAGACAAATGTAAAACAGCGAAGGGCTGCGCCTTATGGTAGGCATGTCAGGTGCGGGAGTTTCGGGATGGAGTGTGCTCTGATCAGACAAAGGTATGTGCAGTGCATTAGACATTGGCCAAGTATGAAGGTGGGCATGACCGGCTGGTCCATGGGAGCTGTCAGATGCTGTGATTACATGGTATGCTCATGATGTAATGAATCTTGTAAAGCAGTTGTGCTGAATCCCAGTGCTACACATCCATGGAGGAGTTGCAGTGTGTGCACACTGAGCATAGCAGTGGCGGTTACAAGTGAATGCGGGGCAGATGGTGGAGATGTGAAATAACTCAGGTGATGTGGCAGTGGTCGCAACATGATGACAGGGGCGAATGCAGCATGATGACATAGTTTGTGTTGGGTAGTTCACTTTTATGTCAAGGAAGATCATTTAAACTCATGTTCTTTTATATGGGAGGGGGTAAATAGTCAGAAACTGTTTGAGGATCGTTTAACAGGGGCTATTGTTGGCCAACTATCATGGCACTCTTGGTGGGTGCAGATAGTTTTGCAGAACGCTGTGAATGTTAATGCATGTAGATTCACTGTCATCACTGTCACTAAAGGAGTGTCCAAAAAAATAAGTGTCATTATTTCCTGCGTGGAAGCTTGGAGCGCTATATGTATGATGACTGGGGCAGCAGGAAGCCAGTGTTTGCCTGGAATCATATTTGTTGTCACATCAGAATTGCTAGGCAAATAGTCATTCGCCATCATTACAGTGCTGTCAGTGGTAGAATTCAACACGTCATTGGCCGGTTTGGTGTGAAGCGATGTGACTCTGGTGTCGTAGATGCAGATGCACATGTAATCATTGTCGTTGGTTAACTACACACTGAGTTTGCAGCTCATGGTCTGGTGACTAGCATTACTACCTCTGGATCACAGGGTCCTGGGTTCGATTCCCGGCTGGGTTGGGGATTTTCTCTACCTGGGGACTGGGTGATTGTGTTGCCCCCATCATTTTGTCATCCTCATTCGTGATAGTTGACTGCGTAAACAATTGGAGTGTAAAAAAAAAATTAGACTTTGAATGGGTGCTAATGGCTGTGCAGTTGAGTGACCCACAAACCAAATATCATCACCAACTACACACTGCTGGATTGGACACTTCGTCCAGGTTTTGGCGAAATGGTACCAAACTGAGGCCTGGAAAGATCGTGGAATTCACAGGCATTGACGAAGAGGTGAGGCTGCCATCCCTCCGAGCAGGAAATGGTTGACTTGAAGGTAGCTGTGGCATTGTAGGGCATTGGACCAGTGCGGGAAATTTTACTTTTTAAATGCGGCGTGGCTGAAATTTCCAGGTCACCACTGTAGGAAGTACGGTACTTGGGATAGTAGTTACATATAACAACAACTAACAGTTTATAGGATTCCATTCAAATATATTTATGCCCTACAAGGTAAAAAAAACATGTTGTCACAAACATTGATTAGAGCGAACTAACTGTAGGTCCAGAGAGGTTAGTCGAGCTACCTCAGGGCAGCAATATTGTTCCTGGAGAGCCTATGCAGCTACATCCCCACACTTTTTTTTACCCTTCTGCTTTTTATAGACAAGTTTCTACAACATTTTTTGCCATCACATCAGAAAAGTAAAACCGTACACTAAGCACAAAAACTAAAAAATACAAGATCAATGCTCGAATTTTGGAGTAATAAAAAAAGTGACAACCAAAGATATTTTTTGTAGGTTTTCTATTGCACTGATTCATATTGTTGAGTCTGTTCTAATTAATTACGTTACAATGACGCTGTATAAAAATCTGTCTCATGCAGAAATACTTAGATACATGTGTGAGTTTGAGAACCTGCATAAAGTGAAGGAAATTAATCACACTTATCTCCATATGAACATAGTACAGCCTACCGATGTGTATACACTGACTGGCAATTTACTTAAACACACTTGGAAATTTATCCAGCACTTGTCTCAAAAACACACTGTCATAAAATTGCAGAAATTATCTTTACATTAAAAGACTATATAATACCATATCTCTATATTTTTCGACATATAGGCCTAAAGTGGCTCATATCAAAATGACATTTACGATTATACATTTGTTGTATGTACCTATGAAAAGTAACTGGTCCTCCTTTCACATACTTCTCTTTACATCCGTAGCGATGACAATACTGCAACATAGCTGTTACTAAAACTCAAATATGAAGATACAGTATAAAAAACAGGGCGAGTAGTATAATATTCAAGTTTCGCTATTACCACAAATTGTAGACACAAGCAGCGTCGTCCCAAAATCTCCAGACGATTCCGCTTTGATATTGAGAAGATGCGCATAGATTTTGCTTACTCCAAAGCTATACATACTCTAAGGACGTCAGAGGCATAGATGTCTGTGATGTACGTGGCGCGTTTATGGCATGAGCACAGACGTGAAGTACATACACCATAGATAACAGAGCATTTCCAACTCACAGACATGTATGGCTATGTTCAATTACGTCTAGTATGGAGCCCTCTATGACATCATTAATTTTAGCCAATCAGCAACCGCGATGCCTGCGTGCCCCGAAATCCATCTAATGAGATCACTGGATTTTTTTACATCGTTGGCTCGTTACAAAAAAATTGTTACTGATCAATAATTTCGTCGTAAACAGTTAAGAAACACAAGTCGTGTATGTGTTGTTATAGATGTTTGAAGAATTGTGTGTGACGAAAATAAAACATACGTCAAATGAAACGTTAATTTTCGTTTAGTACTTGAAGTAGTAAATATTAAACAACTCGCATCCATAAGATGTATTATTAGACCAACATGTGGAATATGTTGGCCAACACTCGAAATTAAAGTATCGGAGACAGTGTGCAGCACGATGTAGTTCTTTTCTAGCAGAAAGGTACCAAAATATTGATCACTAACGCATTATTTTGTATTGTCTAGGCCCGAGACTTCCCCAAAGCGAGGGGACTGCAAGTAATTCTGCTGATGCTAAGCTGTTTGCGGGGAAATTCTAGTGTCCGACTCCAGTTTGTGTATATTTGTTACGCAAATGTTTTTTTAAAAAAATATGAACTCGTGTAGAGTTTTTATCATTCGTATAGTGATCAAATGAATGCGGTTTGGGAACTTGCTATAGTGTGGTTTTGTAAATACACAACTATCAGTAACGTAGCATTTCAGCGGAAACCATTACCAATGCTGCGACGTTGAAGTTACTTATGAAAACACATTTTAGCCTATGTTTCCCTTTTGATATTCAAATGCAACATGCAGCTTTTGAACGTGATACAAGAAAACGCTGTTTGAGAAAACAGCACAGACGCTAACTGTGGCTGGGAAACAAAACCCCTGACTGTGTTTTCTCATCACCAACATTTTCAGGTGCAGCACATGGCAGAATACCTCCTTTACCCAAATTCATAAATTTATTACATAGATTTTATTTTTCGTATATAATCCGAGCAATTTTTTGTGAATCTGTGGTACCTGGCGGCACAGTTTATATGTATGCTTCTTTTTATATATTTATTAATCTATTCCTTGTTGCCAATCATGTATTTCGTAGCGTGGAGGAAAATATCCATGACCAAACTATGTAATATTTTAGCTGACAGACCATGCTATTAAATTCTCTGAACATGGTTTTCCATACTCTGCACTTTGTGTGGCCCAATGCTTCATGCAAGTCTTCCAAGTGAATGCCATTCCAGTTCTTTTCATACCAAGTATGTTTGGTGTGCAACTGGTGATGGTAGAGAAGAGAGAAGGTTGTATCCAGTACTAGTATTTTGCCCCTCTCCAGTCAAACACCATCTGGTGGGCTACAAATGTCTTATTTCATGGCCAAGCTCTCAGATCTATGGGCAATGACAGTGAGTGTCACATGCCTGCTCTCTTATAATATACACCATAAAGAGATGTTCTTGAATCCAGGACATTGTTGTGATGTTTCATGATCATGAATTTTATGCAGCTATTTCTTGTTTCCTTGTCAGGCAAATACTGGTAATTCCAGTTCCTTCCTTCACTAAGAACCAAACCTCTGAGTTGAACAGCACTGTTGATTTGTACATCAGTTAGCTATACAATATAGGTTTGTCATTATGTCAACTACTACAATTACTGATATTCTTTTTATGTGATAGCAGTCAGCGGTGTTCATTTTACTCAGTTTATGCTTCAAATCTGTGGAAATGAAAGTGTCTGCATAATTAATTGTATGCTTCGGTACTTAGTCTAACAAAAACAGGTTTTTATGTTTCAAGGAATAGACTTTTGTGTGGTATTAGCACTACCTTTTAGGATGTGCTCTTTTAATTTGGTTGCTGAATATCCTTACATACTTTTTTGAACTGTCCCAACCTCTTGGGGCAGTCTGACCAAATAAGAATCCTAAAATGAGGTACTGTAATAATACTGGGGGATAAGTCACTTTAGGATTTTGTAAGTTTTCTCCTTTTTATAAATGCATGCTAGATCCTAGTGGAATCCCATCACTGAATTGCCACTACTGAGTAGTTTCACTTGTGAAAATCAGTTTTGGTGTACACTGACATCATATTGGGGAGTTGCACCTACCTGCCTGCATTCCTTTTCATTTGACTGTTACATTTAAAGAGAGCTACCAATTTAAATGATAGTCATTGTCTGCAAATTATTGTACATGGTCAATGAATCTGACAAGAAATAAGTGGCAGCCTAGCCACCAGATAAGAAGCTGCTGCTTCCAGCAATGCCATTTTATATGGTAGTGGCAATTACTAGTAACATCCACTTCGTTATTTTCACGTCAGAAGTGTAACTCGGTCCAGGACACCAAGATGTCAATTTTGTTATTGTTCCAACCAGATTTTGGGAAGTATGTACACTATATTGCTCAACAGACATTGTTCGAATATACGCAGGAAGAAACTACTACAGTTTGATAAACACTGGTCACATATGGTATAACTCCAAGTTAATTATTATTTTTTCATCTTTCATGATAAATTGTCGCAAAAAATATACATCCACATTACCAGCATATGTAAACCGGCAGTTATTGTTAACGGTAGCTACTGACATTTCAGAAAGTCATTATGACATGTGAGATGTTGTAGTGGGGTATTTTTTCAATTGTTAGTATGCATGCCCATCAGAGTAAGGAGTCTGCTGGCAGTGTGCACATAATTTTCATGCATGAATATAGAATTGTAATGATGTAACTGCAATCACTCTTCTGTGTATCGAAGCCAAGTCATGATTATATTCAGAAATCTTTGTAGGAATTCCAAAGTTCTTTGAAGGGCTCTTGGCATAATATTCAATAGGTGCTTGGTATTTTCAGAGTGCAGAACTGTAGAGTTAGTTTTAGCCAAGTCATCTTGATAGGCTGGTATGAAATTATCAAGAATATATTAACATTTTTCTTTTTAATTTGTCATTCATGTATTTACAAACAGTTAATTAGCAATTGCCACTTAATTCATTTAGTTGTTCAGCAGGGTGTTGCTGTGCATTCTTTTCAGTTTCAAGCAGCATGGAACTTTTGTAAATGTTCTGCTTACTAATGACTTGCAGACTTTTTTAAATTTGCCCCAATATACCAGACTAGTTTTTGTAATGCAAAGGATAAGTAAAATTGAATATGTACAGACTCAGATTTCCATAGTAGTTGTTGGGTCATTCCAGTGTAATGGAATGGGACATTTGCATTACATTTTAACAAGTTTCATATTTCAAAATTAAATTTCTGTTGAAAGAACTCTCTCTCTCTCTCTCTCTCTCTCTCTCTCTCTCTGCAGCCATAAAGTGGCATTGACCTTAATTGCTGTCTCTGACAGAATTACAATGTCACAGGCAAAACTCAAGGTTTTTATCCTACTTACTCCAAGTTTTTCCTTTGTTTCCTTTGCTGTGTGCTCAAAATATAGATTGAATAACATCAGGGATAGGCTACAACCCTGTCTCACTCCCTTCTCAACCACTGCTTCTGTTTCATACCCCTCAGCTCGTGTAACTGTCATCTGGTTTCTTTACAAATTGTAAATAGCCTTTTGCTCTCTGTATTTTACCCCTGCCACCTTCAGAATTTGAAAGAGGATATTCCAGACAACACTATCAAGAGCTTTCTCTAAATCTACAAAAGTTATAAACATAGGTTTGCATTTCCTTAACTTATCTTCTAAGATAAGTCATAGGGTCAGTACTGCATTGCATGTGCCTACATTTCTATGGAATCCAAATTGATCTCCTCCGAGGTCAGCTTCTACCAGTTTTTCGTGTTAATATTTTGCATCGATGACTTATGACAGTGACAGTTAAGTAATTTTTACACCTTTTAGCATCTGCTTTCTTTGGAATACAAATTATTATATTCTCCTTGAAGTATGAGGGTATTTTGCCTGTTTCATACATCTTACTCACCATATGGAAGAGTCTTGTCATGGCTGGCTTTCCCAATGCTATCAGTAGTTGTAATGGAATGTTGTCTACTCCCGGGGCCCTGTTTTGACTTGTCAAATTTTAAACATGGTATCATATCTCCCAACTCATCTTCATCTGTATCCTCTTCCATTTCCATAATAGTGCCCTCAATTACATTGCCCTGCTTTCCCTTCTTTGCTTAGGACTGGTTTTCCATCTGAGCTCCTGAGACTCATACAGGTGCTTCTCTTTTCTCCAAAAGTCTCTTTAATTTTCCTGTAGCCAGCATCAATCTTACCCCTAGTGATATATGCTTCTATTTGTCCTCTAGCCATTCCTGCATAGCCATTTTACATTTCCTGTTGATCTCATTTTTGAGATGTCTGTATTCCTTTTCGCCACCTTCATTTACTGCATTTTTATATTTTCTCCTATTCGTCAGTTAAATTCAATATCTCTTGTGTTACCGAAGGGTTTCCACTAGCCCTCGACTTTATCCTCTGCTGCCTTCACTATTTCATCTCTCCCATGTTACCCATTCTTCTAGTACTGTATTCCTTTCCCATGTTCTTGTCAATCGTTCCCTAATGCTGCCTCCAAACATCTCTACAACATGTGGTTTTTCAATTTATCCAAGTCCCATCTCCTTAAATACCTACATTTTTGGAGTTTCTTCAGTTTTAATCTACAGTTCATAACCAGTAAATTGTGGTCAGCGTCCACATCTGCACCTGGAAATGTCTTACAATTTAAAATTTGGTTCCAAAATCTCTGTCTAACCGTTATATAATCTGAAACCTTCTGATTTCTCCGGCATTTTCCACATATATAGCCTTCTTTCATGATACTTAAACCAAGTGTTAGCTGTGATCAAGTTATGCCCTGTGCAGAATTTTACCAGATGGCTTCCTCTTTCATTCCTTACTTCCAGGCCATATTCACCTGATACTTTTCCTTCTCTTACTTTTCCTATTGTCAAATTCCAGTCCCTAATGACTAAAGATTTTCATCTCCCTTAACTGTCCGAATAATTTCTTTTACCACATCATACATTTCTTCGATCTCTTCATCATCTGTGGAGCTAATTGGCAAATAAACTTGTACTACTGTGGTAGACATGGGCTACAATAATGCATTCACTATTCTGATTTTAGCAGCTTATCAGCATTCCTAATTTTTTTTATTCATTATAAAACCTACTCCTGCATTACTCATATTAGATTTTGTATTTATAACCCTGTATTCACCTGACCAGAACCCTTGTGCCTCCTACCATCATGCTTCACTAATTACCACTATATCTAACTTTAACCTATCCATTTCCCTTTTTGAATTTTATGGCCTACCTGCCCAAGGGATCTTACATTCCACACTCTGATCCATAGAATGCCAGTTTTGTTTCTCATGATAACAATATCCTCCCGAGTAGTCCTCACCCAGAGATCCAAATGGGGGACTATTTTACCTGTGGAATATTTTACTCAAGAGGATGCCACATTTAATCATACCGTAAAGCTGCATGCCCTCGGGAAAAATTACACCTCTGGTTTCCCCTTGCTTTCAGCCATTGGCAATATCAGCACAGCAGTGCTGTTTTGGTTGATGTTGCAAGGCCAGTTCAATCAATCATCCACATTGTTGCCCCTACAACTACTGAAAAGACTGCTGCCCCTCTTCAGGAACCACACATTTGTGTGGCCTCTCAAATAGATACCCCTCTGTTGTGGTTGCACCTACGGTATGGCTAACTGTATCACTGAGGCACGCAAGCCTCCCCACCAGCGGCAAGGTACATCATTCATGGTGGGGGGGGGGGGGGGGGGGTTGGGCGGCGATTACCGGCATACAGTATGACTTTGATTAGTATTTGTTACTTATAAAACATAATTGCATTGAAAATAACATTACTGTTTTGTAAATAATATGAACTTCTAGATTTCACTGTGATGGAATACGACAGTTAAGCATACATTTTTTCTCTGCGTTAAATGGTATGTTTCGATTACAGCACAAGTAAATTTTATGAATTACTAATAGAAATGCTACAGAATTTATAAAAACACAAATACAGAAAATTAATCATACTATACCTAAGAAAACTTGCCTTCTGAAATTATTTCTGTCTTATTAGCGGAAATCTAGGTTTGCAGTCACTGTTTCAAGGTAGTTACTGTGTTCCCCTGTATAGTTTTTATAGTATAGGCAACCATGAACTCTGCTGCAACATATTTACGTACAATAATCAAGTAATTAAAAAAATACTTTTTATGTGGTTAGTTTCACTTTTCATTGGCTGGTACTGTTTCATGAATTATTTGTTTTGAATACTAAATTGAAACACCAATGGCAGAAGTAACCCTTTTCTTTTGAAGTACATTGTGTATATGTGTACTCTGTAAACCACTATGAAGTAGAAGACAGAAGGTACTTTCCATTGTACTGGTACCAGTTATTAGGACTGCTGTCATGTATGGAGTGTGGGAGGAATGATTACTTAAATGCTTGTGTGTGTACTGTAATTAGTCTAATCATATTTTCATGATCCCTGTGGAAGCAATATGTAGGGGAACGTAGTATATTCCTAGATTCCTTAGTTGTTGTAGCTAGCTGTTAGGATAGTTTACTACTGTATTCAGTGCTCTGGTAGTTGAGGAGTACACATTGTTTGGCATTTCCATGATGTTCTGCCATGGATCAAATATACCTGTTACTTTTTAAATGACTTTATATCTGCCACCAATTACAATATCCACATTGAATTTTTGACCTTACATCATTTTCAAGTGGTGGAGCTTAAAACACAATAGTAGTCATCATTAGTAAAAAGACTACAGCTGTCTTTTCAGTACCTATAACCACTTAAAAATGATTTAATGTCAAAATTGGAATAGAGGATATTGTAATAAATAGTACAGTCGATGGCTAATATGGAGTTATTTAAAAAATTATGCGAGACACAGAAAATACAGTCATGTAAACGTGTGACTATTAATGTAGCCTGTGTGTGTGTGTGTGTGTGTGTGTGTGTGTGTACGTGTGTGTGTGTGTGTGTGTGTGTGTGTGTGTGTGTGTGATCAACATTCTGTGTTAATCTTTTGTTGCAAGGAATTTACCCTGTATCCTATTAGTACTATTTTATATCCCTACATATTTTTTGCACTCTGTAATAAGCAGTAAAGGTAACAGCTCACTAAATATTAGAGGCATTGGGTTGTTGAAAGCCTCATAAATGAGACTGAAAAATTTGCTGGCTGTTTGGTGAGTAAGGCTATGGTTCATTATATAATAGTAGCTCTGCTCTACAGCTCGAGCAGTAGAACTTATGTGTGAAGCTAGAGTTTACTGTTTTACACATTCAAAGTGTTCTCAATCTGTACCAAGACCTTTCTACCGTATGACCATATTATGAGACACACCAGATATGTATGTTTATTAATTTATTTTTCACTTCTGGTCAACTTATTATCATTATTTTGAAGCTTCTGTTTCTACCTTTTATTCAGAAAAGGAAACACAGTGATGAGAAGAAGTATATTGCCCATTGATTGAATTGAAATTCTCTGTTATATATCTCTGCAGCTTCACTACAGTTTATTTGCCCTCTCTCAAAGTAATCCACTTTTTTCGCCCTCATTGAAAGAGAGAGACTTTTTTCCTCTTTCCCACTACCCCACAGTTTTTCTCATTTGAAGTCTGATATGATATACTTTTGCGTTCACCCTCTCTTTCTGAAAGAAGTTTCCGTGGCCCTAGTGATTTTACCAGTACTTACATCCCGTTTTAGTCGACGTTCTTATTGTAAACCTTATTGGATGTAATCCATTAATAAGGAAAATAATATGGAAAACAGCTAAAATTATTTTTGAATTTTTCAGCTAGTTTGACAGAATTGTTTCCCAGAGGACTAAGTGGGTCTATGAAAGAGCTGCATACAATATGCTTGATGTATAGATCACTGCTGCCTTGTGGGCAGCTTTGTGTGTCTCCACACACATCTACCACTATACTCATCAAACCATTGTGAAATGCATGGCAGAGGAAATGTCCCATTGTACCAGTTGTGATGTATAATTTTATATACACTCCTGGAAATGGAAAAAAGAACACATTGACACCGGTGTGTCAGACCCACCATACTTGCTCCGGACACTGCGAGAGGGCTGTACAAGCAATGATCACACGCACGGCACAGCGGACACACCAGGAACCGCGGTGTTGGCCGTCGAATGGCGCTAGCTGCGCAGCATTTGTGCACCGCCGCCGTCAGTGTCAGCCAGTTTGCCGTGGTATACGGAGCTCCATCGCAGTCTTTAACACTGGTAGCGTGCCGCGACAGCGTGGACGTGAACCGTATGTGCAGTTGACGGACTTTGAGCGAGGGCGTATAGTGGGCATGCGGGAGGCCGGGTGGACGTACCGCCGAATTGCTCAACACGTGGGGCGTGAGGTCTCCACAGTACATCGATGTTGTCGCCAGTGGTCGGCGGAAGGTGCACGTGCCCGTCGACCTGGGACCGGACCGCAGCGACGCACGGATGCACGCCAAGACCGTAGGATTCTACGCAGTGTCGTAGGGGACCGCACCGCCACTTCCCAGCAAATTAGGGACACTGTTGCTCCTGGGGTATCGGCGAGGACCATTCGCAACCGTCTCCATGAAGCTGGGCTACGGTCCTGCACACCGTTAGGCCGTCTTCCGCTCACGCCCCAACATCGTGCAGCCCGCCTCCAGTGGTGTCGCGACAGGCGTGAATGGAGGGACGAATGGAGACGTGTCGTCTTCAGCGATGAGAGTCGCTTCTGCCTTGGTGCCAATGATGGTCGTATGCGTGTTTGGCGCCGTGCAGGTGAGCGCCACAATCAGGACTGCATACGACCGAGGCACTCAGGGCCAACACCCGGCATCATGGTGTGGGGAGCGATCTCCTACACTGGCCGTACACCACTGGTGATCGTCGAGGGGACACTGAATAGTGCACGGTACATCCAAACCGTCATCGAACCCATCGTTCTACCATTCCTAGACCGGCAAGGGAACTTGCTGTTCCAACAGGACAATGCACGTCCGCATGTATCCCGTGCCACCCAACGTGCTCTAGAAGGTGTAAGTCAACTACCCTGGCCAGCAAGATCTCCGGATCTGTCCCCCATTGAGCATGTTTGGGACTGGATGAAGCGTCGTCTCACGCGGTCTGCACGTCCAGCACGAACGCTGGTCCAACTGAGGCGCCAGGTGGAAATAGCAAGGCAAGCCATTCCACAGGACTACATCCAGCATCTCTATGATCGTCTCCATGGGAGAATAGCAGCCTGCATTGCTGCGAAAGGTGGATATACACTGTACTAGTGCCAACATTGTGCATGCTCTGTTGCCTGTGTCTATGTGCCTGTGGTTCTGTCAGTGTGATCATGTGATGTATCTGACCCCAGGAATGTGTCAATAAAGTTTACCCTTCCTGGGACAATGAATTCACGGTGTTCTTATTTCAATTTCCAGGAGTGTATATAAATTTTCTTTGCATACAGTGTCCCGTCTTTCAGTGTCACACAAATTTTTATTTTTAAAGGCGATCACTTAAGACTATTTCCTTGGGTTCGCCCCTCAAATTTCTCCCTCATATCACAAAATTGTCGTCTGATGTAGTACAAACTGTAAAAATAAATTCCTTTTAAAGCACAGTTTCGTATATAATTTATATTCAAAACCTTACGTTTGTGTCACAGAACAAATCCTACATTGAGAATACTTTACACAAGTTTAAGGGAAGAAATGCTTCCGATAATTATTACAGTATTTAAAGAACATCAAAATATGAACAGGCTGAAATGAACAAACAGTACATGAGACTATGTTAACCAATTCAACTGTAAAAAGCTAAGGAGCATATTATTAGCAAAATGAGAAATATGCAAAAGTGAAATGCCAAAATGAGCACTTCTCAGTAAATCAAAACAATCAGAATGGCTGAAAGAGAGCACAGTAACATTAGCCATAAACGAATAAGAGGTAAGCAACTAAGCAAATGAGAGAATAGGCAAAAATGGGATGCCAACAAAATGAGAGCTGTCCGAACTCCGTCGGCACTTATATACGGTTGCGCTCGTGGCGGCACCTTGCGGCTCGTACACAACACGCGCGCCTGTGATCGCAATGCACTCTTAGCGCTAGCGGCGGCGTCTAGCGGCCCATACGCAAGTTGTGCGATTGCTGTCCCAGGTCGACTCTTAATCTATGATGTTACACAGTTATTAGGTCTTTTTCCCATTCCACTCATTTACGGAGCACAGGAAGAATGATTGTGTAAATGTTTCTGTGTGCTCTGTTTTAAGTTTGTTCGAAACACTTTCAAAGTTTGTTTTCAAGGGATACTTTGCATCTATCTTCCAAGTGTCCTACACTTCATGTCTTTCAGTGTCTTCTTGGTTGTCTCTGTTGGATCAAACAAACCTGTGACCAATTGTGCTGCACATCTCTGTATCCTTACAATATCCCCTGTTCTGTTTCATATGGTACCTACACACTTGAGCATTTAAAAGGCAGACATCTCATTAAACAGTAGTGGATACTGGGTTTGATGAATCAAGAGCTGCTAAGTGAACAAAGATCATGACTTGATGTCATGAATCAGAAGGATTTGGTGGAAAACCTATGAGAGAAACTCCAACCTTGTGATGTGGTGCACTCTTAGAGGATGCGGGAGTGTAAAGACAAAACAATCATTACTGAGAAGCCCTGAGTCACCTGCCTCACTTGAGTTTAATTAGGCTTTTTCTGTGTGAATTTCAGTGGGGCTATATATGCCATTCACTGATTTACATCTACATGACTAATCTGCAGTTTACGCTATTTACCTGGCAGTTTGTTCACCAAACCACATTCAGACTGTTTCTGTACTGTTCCACTCTCGAACATTGCATGGGAAAAATGAACACTTATCGTTCTGTACAAGTTCCGATTTATTTTGTTATTATCATTTCTCCCTCTGTATGTTTGTATCAATTAAATATTTTTGCAGAGGAGAAAGTTGGTGATGGAAATTTCATGAAAATATTTCACTAGAACAAAGAATGCCTTTGTTTTAATGATTGTCATCCCAACTCGCTTATCATATTCATGACACTCTCTCTCTTATTTTGTGATAACACAAAGTGAGCTGCCCTTCTTTGGACTTTTTCGATGATGTCTGTCATTCCTTTCAGGTATGTATCCCATATTACACAACAACACACGATCAGAGGGCAGACAAGTGTAGTGTAGGCAGTCTCTTCATTACACCTGTTGCATCTTCTAAGTGGTCTATCAATAAAACACAGTCTTTGGTTTGCCTATCCTACAACATTAAGTATGTGATCATACCAATTTTAGTTGTTTGCAATTGTAATTCCAGCCTTTAGATTTGTGTGATTTATTGTGTAACTGAAATTTAATGGGTTCCTTGTAGTACTCCTGTGAGTGGCCTCACACTTTCGCTTATTTAGAGTCAATTGCCATTTTTTACACCATGCAGACATGCCTTTACTAAGTGCCTGTCATTTTACAGTTGGCTCTGATCTTCTAATGACTTTACTAGATGGTAATGACAGCTCGTCTGCAAACAATCTAATAGGGTTACTCAGATTGTCTCCTAATTTGTTTATATAGTTTAGGAGCAATGAAGCGGCTATAGCACTTCCTTGGGGAACACCAGGTGACACTTCTGTTTTACTTGATGACTTTTTATTTATTACTGTGAACTGTGTTCTTTCTGACGCTAAGTTGTGAATCCAGTTGCACAACTGAGACTATCCTCTATAGGCTTGCAATTTGATTAGAAGTCTCTTGTAAGGAATGGTGTCTGAGATGGTGTCATAAGCCTTCTGGAAATCTAGAAATATGGAATCAGTTCGAAATCTCCTGTTGAGAGCACACATTACTTTGTGTGAATAAAGAATTAGTTGTTTTTAACAAGAATGATATTTTCTGAATATGTGCTGACTGTATTGTTAGACCATTTTCTTCGACTTAATTCATTATGTTGGAAAACGGTATATGTTCCAAAATTCTGCTGCATGTAATGTCTGTGATACGTGTCTGCAATTCATTGGATTACTCCTATTTCCTTTCTTGAGAATTGGCGCGACCTGTGCAACTATACAGATTTTTATGTATAAATCTTATATGTGATTTCTATATGATTGGTCAGTATGGAATGATTGCATCAGCATACTCTGAAAGAGACCTAATTGGAATGCAATCTGGACTAGAAGACTTGCCTTTATTAAGTAATTTAAGCTGCTTTACTACACCAAAGGTATCTACTTAAAAGTTACTCATTTCATCATACAGATTCTAGTGATTATGTTTAACTGCAATGGAACAGCTGCATTAAAACAGTAATAAAGGCTGAGTATTATGTCGTCATGGTTAAAATTTATTGACACTAAGAGAAAGTAATAATAATATAATACGCATTGTTACTTAGAACATAGTTATCATTACCATGAGAGAGAAGTGTATGTTACACATCTGCTCTGGTACTCCGTAAATCTCTGTATGGCCTGTGGAAGGAAGTACACATGTACCAGTATCCTTTTTCCCATTTCCTATACCTGTTATGGAATATGTGGTAGCAGAGTGTTTCTTAGTGAGATATATGCATACTTGGAAATGTAGTAATATGTTCATTGACAGTGGGAATGTTAAGAGTAAATCTTTCTCTAATGCAAATCGTCTTTCTACTTTTTGTAATCACCTTCCTTTTGAAATTCAAAACTATTTCAGCAAACATCCACTAAATTGTTATGCAGTAGTAATCCCAGAAGAGTGTGTTTAAAGTAAATGTCTAATGTATGTGACAAAACGGCCTTGCTGTGCTGGTGCTGCAAATGGCTGAAAGGAAGGGGAAACTACAGCCGTAATTTTTCCCGAGGGCATGCAGCTTTACTGTATGATTAAATGATGATGGTGTCCTCTTGGGTAAAATATTCTGGAGGTAAAATAGTCCCCCATTCGGATCTCCGGGCGGGGACTACTCAAGAGGACGTCATTATCAGGAGAAAGAAAACTGGCATTATACGGATCGGAACGTGGAATGTCAGATCCCTTAATCGGGCAGGTAGGTTAGAAAATTTAAAAAGGGAAATGGATAGGTTAAAGTTAGATATAGTGGGAATTAGTGAAGTTCGGTGGCAGCAGGAACAAGACTTTTGGTCAGGTGAATACAAGGTTATAAATACAAAATCAAATAGGGGTAATGCAGGAGACGGTTTAATAATGAATAAAAAAATAGGAGTGTGGGTAAGCTACTACAAACAGCATAGTGAACACATTATTGTGGCCAAGATAGACACGAAGCCCACACCTACTACAGTAGTACAAGTTTATATGCCAACTAGCTCTGCAGATGATGAAGAAATTGATGAAATATATGATGAGATAAAAGAAATTATTCAGGTAGTGAAGGGAGACAAAAATTTAATAGTCATGGGTGACTGGAATTCAATAGTAGGAAAAGGGAGGGAAGGAAACATAGTAGGTGAATATGGATTGGGGGTAAGAAATGAAAGAGGAAGCCGTCTGGTAGAATTTTGCGCAGAGCATAACCTAATCATAGCTAACACTTGGTTCAAGAATCATAAAAGAAGGTTGTATACATGGAAGAAGCCTGGAGATACTGGAAGGTCTCAGATAGATTATATAATGGTAAGACAAAGATTCAGGAAACAGGTTTTAAACTGTAAGACATTTCCAGGGGCAGATGTGGACTCTGACCACAATCTATTGGTTATGAACTGTAGATTAAAACTGAAGAAAGTGCAAAAAGGTGGGAATTTAAGGAGATGGGACCTGGATAAACTGAAAGAACCAGAGGTTGTACAGAGTTTCAGGGAGAGCATAAGGGAACAATTGACAGGAATGGGGGAAAAAATACAGTAGAAGAAGAATGGATACCTTTGAGGAATGAAATAGTGAAGGCAGCAGAGGGTCAAGTAGGTAAAAAGACGAGGGCTAGTAGAAATCCTTGGGTAACAGAAGAGATACTGAATTTAATTGATGAAAGGAGAAAATAAAAATTGCAGTAAGTGAAGCAGGAAAAAAGGAATACAAATGTCTCAAAAATGAGATCGACAGGAAGTGCAAAATGGCTAAGCAGGGATGGCTAGAGGACAAATGTAAGGATGTAGAGGCTTATCTCACTAGGGGTAAGATAGATACTGCCTACAGGAAAATTAAAGAGACCTTTGGAGAAAAGAGAACCATTTGCATGAATGTCAAGAGCTCAGATGGAAACCCAGTTCTAGGCAAAGAAGGGAAAGCAGAAAGGTGGAAGGAGTATATAGAGGGTCTATACAGGGGCAATGATCTTGAGGACAATATTATGGAAATGGAAGAGAAGGTAGATGAAGATGAAATAGGAGATATGATACTGCGTGAAGAGTTTGACAGAGCACTGAAAGAAGACCTAAGTTGAAACAAGGCACCAGGAGTAGACAACATTCCATTAGAACTACTGACAGCCTTGGAAAAGCCAGTCATGACAAAACTATACCATCTGGTGAGCAAGATGTATGAGACAGGCGAAATTCCCTCAGACTTCAAGAAAAATATAGTAATTCCAATCCCAAAGAAAGCAGGTGTTGACAGATGTGAAAATTACCGAACAATCAGTTTAATAAGTCACAGCTGCAAAATACTAACGCAAATTCTTTACAGACGAATGGAAAAACTGGTAGAAGGCGACCTCGGGAAAGATCAGTTTGGATTCTGTAGAAATGTCGGAAAACGTGAGGCAATACTGACCCTACGACTTATCTTAGAAGAAAGATTAAGGAAAGGCAAACTTACGTTTCTACCATTTGTAGACTTAGAGAAAGCTTTTGACATTGTTGACTGGAATACTCTCTTTCAAATTCTGAAGGTGGCAGGGGTAAAATACAGGGACTGAAAGGCTATTTACAATTTGTACAGAAAGCAGATGGCAGTTATAAGAGTCGAGGGACATGAAAGGGAAGCAGTGGTTGGGAAGGGAGTGAGACAGCGTTGTAGCCTCTCCCTGATGCTATTCAATCCGTGTATTGAGCAAGCAGTAAAGGAAACAAAAGAAAAGTTTGGAGTAGGTATTAAAATCCGTGGAGAAGAAATAAAAACTTTAAGGTTCGCCAATGACATTGTAATTCTGTCAGAGACAGCAAAGGACTTGGATGAGCAGTTGAACGGAATGGACATGGTCTTGAAAGGAGGGTATAAGATGAACATCAACAAAAGCAAAACAAGGATAATGGAATGCAGTCGAATTAAGTCGGGTGATGCTGAGGGAATTAGATTAGGAAATGAGACACTTAAAATAGTAAAGGAGTTTTGCTATTTGAGGAGCAAAATACCTGATGATGGTCAAAGCAGAGAGGATATAAAATGTAGACTGGCAATGGCAAGGAAAGCGTTTCTGAAGAAGAGAAATTTATTAACATTGAGTATTGATTTAAGTGTCAGGAAGTCATTTCTGAAAGTATTTGTATGGAAGTGAAACATGGACGATAAATAGTTTAGACAAGAAGAGAATGTGGTGCTACAGAAGAACGCTGAAGATTAGATTGGTAGATCACATAACTAATGAGGAGGTATTGAATAGAATTGGGGAGAAGAGGAGTTTGAGGCACAACTTGACCAGAAGAAGGGATCGGTTGGTAGGACATGTTCTGAGGCATCAAGGGATCACCAATTTAGTACTGGAGGGCAGCGTGGAGGATAAAAACCGTAGAGGGAGCGCAAGAGATGAATACACTAAGCAGATTCAGAAGGATGTAGGCTGCAGTAGGTACTGGGAGATGAAGCAGCTTGCACAGGATAGAGTAGCATGGAGAGCTGCATCAAACCAGTCTCAGGACTGAAGACCACACCAGCAACAACATGTGACATGTTGTTGATTGACATTAATGATCTCATAGGGCAATAGAAAATAAAGAAGTGATGGAAGAACCATGTTGAGAAAAGTGATAGTGGAACTGTAAAGTACAGCATTGTTCATATGCACAATTGATTCCCAATGCTACCAGAATACATCAAGAAGTGATGGAAAAACAGTGTTGAGAAAAGTGATTGTGGAACAATGAAGTACAGCATCATTCAGGCACACAATTAGTTCCCAATGCTACCAGAATACATCACGTAAGGATTTGTTAATCTTAAAGTACAATCCTGCATTCCTAACTTCTTGCACAACTAGAAATACAAGTGTTGTTGCCATATCACTTGGGTATGTAAAAGTATCTCAATTTGCTGCAAGTATGGTGAATCGTAAAATGAAGATGGAATGGAATACATATAACCTCTGCCTTTTGTTGACTGCTTAGATAAATGTATAGTGTGTAGAAGAGACTTATAGTTCCATGCTGTAGAATGCAGAATATAAGAACTAATAATTTCAAATTGACTGCAATATATAATGGTGGAGAAGCACCAAGAGTTGCTAATTTTCTCGTCTGTTGCTTCTGTTATCACGAAGTCAGCACGCTAAATTGATCAGCACAGACAGATTCTTCCAAAACCATTTCTCGCCATGCTGATGCTGCTCAGTGAAAAGCTGGTGAAGAGCTAAGCAGCCATGTGGCATTGAGGTTCTGTTATTAGAAAGAGCAGTCACCTGAAGGAAGCCACAAAAATTAATTGGTAGCAGGACTAGTTGGATACTATGCAATCAACAACTCATGCTTGAACTTATAGATAATTAGGGCTTGGTAGATCACGTGAAGTGATGCTAATGTATTCACATCAAAATCTCTTAGCTAGCTTAAAAGATTATCAGTATTGTTGCAGTGAAAGTTATTGGTCTATCATGAGGGATAGGAGGTTACAATGTTCAAGTGAAGACAAGTCAGAGAGAACATCCCATCGTCAGAATTTACAATTCGAATAATTAAAGAAAGATAGTGACAGGAATTTATATGTGTGTGGAGCTCACTAATACCAATTTTTTGGGATATGAAAGCATCATATTGACAACACTGACATTATACAGGCTGAAACAATATATTACATTGGTCTTATCAACAAAACTAAATTGCACAAAATGTTTTGTACCTACCTCACGTTTTACACAGTTTTTTTGTGTGTACTTTTTCAGTACCATTTTTGACCACTTCCGGTCACTATATACAGACTGCTGTGTACTGAAGGTAAAAGAAAACCCTTCATTGTCAATGTAATTCAGTACCTCCAATTACGAATGGGACAATTTGGCTTGCATATACTGCTCATTCTGACAACTTGTCTCATTGGCTTAGTTCAAGCTTATACTGTGTGTACGTTGTCACTTCATGATAAGAAGGACTTATTGATATGTGAAGCTGTTTACTGATTTGGTATATGTCACAGCAACATAATTTGAACATTCAGCTGCTTTCATCAGATGCAAAACATTGAAAATATGCCTTGTAGTGGTTGCCCACTGTCTAAGCCACCAGCCAATAATTGCTACCTACAGATTATAGCTGAGAGGTGCCTCAAGTAGCATACAAAAGAACTGTGTGCTCCAGTTCTGGAAGCCAGTGGGAGGGCTCTGTAGATGCATATAGTATGCAAGTCTTAAAACGATCAGTCTGTCCTTAGGCATCCACTATGAATAGCGGTACAAGCCCTCCAGCAGTGTGGTGCATGAAAAAAGGATGAACAAGGGAACATTTGGAATGGATCCTGTACAGTGGCATCAGGTTGTATTCGTTGACAAGTGTAGAATTTGTGTGACACTTGATCATTGTAGAAGTATGTGTGGATGGCCAGTGCAAGGGTTCATTTATATATTAAGTTACTTCATTGTGATCTTCAGCTCAGATTAGTCTGCGAACCCTTGATTTGTTGAATATTCTTATTATCTGTAGAACAACTTAATTTTTTCTAAAAACCAGAACTTGGCAATTATGATCTTTTGAGGCTTTAAATACAACGCATATAAGATGACGAGTATCTTGTTGTAGGAGACCTTCTGGATAACAAATAAGAAGTGTTTTTTCAAAACAAACACACACACACACACACACACACACACACACACACACACACACACACACACACACACACACACAGACTGGTGCAGAAGACTCTTTGCTGACCTTGATTGCTTTACCTGTCAGGGCTCCAATCCAAAAACACCTTCAACTCTCTTGGAACAGCATGGAGACCATGCAAAATACCTCATGCAAATAATAAAATACACAAAATAGTACTTATCCCCTAATAAGTTTTCTTACATAAAATTAAAACTTTATATTCTGAATGATTATTCTGGATAACAAAAATACATAAATTCTACTGATAAAGCTTGTTCATTTATATTCAAAGTTAATATGAGATTTCATTTCCACTCAATGAACTTATTTATTTTTGAACTTTGGCTACAAAATATCTATCAGGAAAATCTTGTATGCTCACACCAGGTACCTGCAGTCTCATACGTTCAGGAGAAATATGGAATTTGGTATTTTTGGCCTGTATCATATACAGTTGTCGAGAGTGTCTCATCGCTGTTGAGGGTAATTTGCAGGCAGTACAGTATAGAGACAGACAGGGCTGGTGGTCTGGTGACAAAGTGTGTGCATGGAAAACTGAAGCTTGTGAAGTCGGATCATGTTCAGACTGTGGAAAATTTCAGTCCACCTTTAACCTAGACTTCATATGTCAGTGATTTGCCAGAAATGACACATGTTTTGAATTTCACATTAAACTGTAGGTGCTGTTTACCCATAGGAATACTGGGGTAAATTAGGCAAGTATCAGGTGGCATTTAATTTAAAGACTTACAGCAAGCAATTGAGCCACTGTGGTTATCATCATCATCATCTTCTTCATCATCATCATCATCATCATCATCATCATCATCATCATTTTCTTCTTCTTCATGATCAAAACATCTCGCATCCAATTGTCTAGCCCTACGGTTAATGTTTTGATGTTGAGTTCATCTTTCAAGATGGCAATGGATGAGCACACTGTGCCCACCTCATGAACACCTTCCCCCAGGAGGGAGCTATCAACTTAGTGAAAGCACCTGCATACGCAGTTGACATGAAACTACGAAGGTAATCCCAAAAGTAAGGTCTCCTATTTTTTTTATATAATTAGTTAGACCTGTTTATTTCTACAATGGTTTACATCCGTTTACAGCTTGAACATTTAGGTATTTTTCGACAAAATCACCATTTCTGTCGATGCATTTTTGTAGATACTGTTGTAGTTTTTATATGCCCATGTCATACCAGCTCGCCACCATGCTGTTCAGAAAGTTATGAACCTCATCTTTCACCTCGTTGTTGGAGCTGAATCGCTGGGACCACAATTAACGCTGACAGGTACTGTGAGACTCTGAAAAAACTCAAACGGGCAATTCAGAACTGGAGAAGAGGAATGTTGAGCAAGGCCGTACACATTCTCCATGACAACGCTCGCTCACACATGGCTCGGAAAACCATTGCTCTCCTGGAACGGTTTCAGCGGAACTTAATCACCCACCCACCCTATAGTCCTGACTTAGTATCCAGCGACTATATTACTGTTCCCTAGATTAAAAGAACATTTCGCCGGAAAGCGATTCAGTCCCAACAACTAGGAGAAAGAAGAGGTTCATAACTTTCTGAACAGCATGGCGGCGAGCTGGTATGACATGGGCATACAAAAACAGCCACAGCGTCTAAAAAAAATGCATCGACAGAAATGGTGATTATGTTGCAAAATAGCTAGATGTTCAAGCAGTAAACTTATGTAAACCATTGTAGAAATAAACAGGTCTAAGTAATTATATAAAAAAAAAGTAGGAGACCTTACTTTTGGGATTACCTTCATAGTTTCATGTCAACTGCGTATGCAGGTGCTTTCACTAAGTTGATAGCTCCCTCCTGGGGGAAGGTGTTCATGAGGTGGGCACAGTGTGCTCATCCATTGCCATCTTGAAAGATGAACTCAACATCAAAACATTAACTGTAGGGCTAGACAATTGGATGCAAGATGTTTTGATCATGAAGAAGAAGAAAAAAATGATGATGATGATGATAACCACAGTGGCTCAGTTGCTTGCTGTAAGTCTTTAAATTAAATGCCACCTGATACTTGCCTAATTAACCCCAGTATTCCTACGGGGTAAACAGCACCTACAGTTTAATGTGAAATTCAAGCCATGTGTCGTTTCTGGCAAATCACTGACATATGAAGTCTAGGTTAAAGGTGGACTGAAATTTTCCACACTCTGAACATGATTCGACCTCACAAGCTTCAGTTTTCCATGCACACACTTTGTCACCAGACCACCAGCCCTGTCTGTCTCTATATTATACTGCCCACAAATTAACCTCAACAGCGATGAGTCACTCTCCACAACTGTATATGAGACTGGCCGAAAATACCAAATTCCATATTTCTCCTGAACGTATGAGACTGCAGGTACCTGGTGTGAGCATACAAGAAAGTTATGATGAACCTCTTCTTTCACCTCGTCATTGGAGCTGAATCGCTGGGACCACAATTAACGCTGACAGGTACTGTGAGACTCTGAAAAAACTCAAACGGGCAATTCAGAACCGAAGAAGAGGAATGTTGAGCAAGGGCGTACGCATTCTCCATGACAACGCTCGCCCACACATGGCTCGGAAAACCATTGCTCTCCTGGAACGGTTTCAGCGGAACTTAATCACCCACACACCCTATAGTCCTGACTTAGTATCCAGTGACTATATTACTGTTCCCTAGATTAAAAGAACATTTCGCCGGAAAGCGATTCAGTCCCAACAACTAGGAGAAAGAAGAGGTTCATAACTTTCTGAACAGCATGGCGGCGAGCTGGTATGACATGGGCATACAAAAACAGCCACAGCATCTAAAAAAATGCATTGACAGAAATGATGATTATGTTGCAAAATAGCTAGATGTTCAAGCTGTAAACTTATGTAAACCATTGTAGAAATAAACAGGTCTATGTACTTATAAAAAATAGGAGACTTTACTTTTGGGATTACCCTCTTAATTGAGCATGCTTGGGACCAGCTGAAACATGCAGTGTGCTGTTGCACGTACCCTCCTCATCGACAGAATGACCTCAGTAGTACAGCATTGAAGAATGGGCCATGTTTCAACAACAATGTGTTGATAATATTGTGAGCAGCATGCCTAGGGCAATCGAAACATGTTACATGCATGTGGTGGAGCAACATGATACTGAGATACTGAATACTAGCCAACAGCACGTTTTATTTCACAGTTGTGCATTTTTGTAGAGACTGCATTAAGTTTGGTTATTGTTTTATTTTTATTTCACAGTAAAGTTATTTTTTTGGTTTCATAGGTAGGCTTATTCTTTCATTCGTTGCTGTCCTTGAAGGTTTGCAAGTACGCAGAGGCTACTTTTTTTAGCTGCTTAGTTAGGATTCAGCCTCCCATTGCAGCAAAGCGACAATAAAACAAAGTTAGGATTTTATTTCCAACGGTCTGACACTGTAAACAAAGTACTTTGTAGTAAGCAAATTCATTACACCGTATGAGACAAGGGTAACCTGTCATGTTCTTTTAATATTTATAGATTAAAAAAAATGGCTTCTCAAACCAGGTAAGAACCATAAATCACTAGCTAACTATTACAGTATTACTATTAGTTGCTACCCAGAGGAGAACTAATGAATAATGTCCTTTCCAAAATTGAAAGGTCTCTTAGTTTCTTCCATCATGGTTTCTGGAGAAATGTGAATCCTGATAACTGGCCCTACTGGAGGCAGTTATATAACAGGATTTGCTATGCAGATAGTACCTTTTAATTGTTTTATTCAGCATAAAGTTTATGATATTACAAAGAAGCATAGAATCTTCAAACATCTCGAAAAATATGTTCCCAGATGACCCTCTTCATACAGCTCTTTCTGTCTAAGCATTTTTTTCCAGTTTTACAGTGGGCATGTGCTGCCCAGCCAGTTAGAATACCTCTATACACACACACACACACACACACACACACACACACACACACAGAGAGAGAGAGAGAGAGAGAGAGAGAGAGAGAGAGAGAGAGAATGGAGCAGTGCCATATCTGTAGCAATCAGTAAGCCATACATGCGTCCTGGGTAATTCCAAATTCTGAGTGCTGTCGGTAGCTAAGTCTTATTGGCTGATTTTGTATTTGGCAATCCCAGATTTTTTGAGCAGAACACTGGTACGTGCTACTCATCAGCTGTAAACCATTAACTCTTTTGTGTGATTGAATATTCACAATGGGTCATGGCGGTGGAACATTGTGTGTCACAATGAATGGGAGCATGATTTAACCATCAAATTATGTTGGCCTACCTCTTTTTTTATTTTTTCAAGTTGTATTACATGCTGATGGTAGTAGAATGCTGTTGTGGTACAGTTGTTAGCTGGCAGCCTTTGGGGCACCTGCTGCAGACCAGGTATAGAAGGCATATTCAAGTTCTGTCTAGATTGATTATTACTATACATCCCTAGTTAATCGTGGGATTGCCATGGCATGTAATTCTACATATAACAAAAAAATCCAACAGGATCGGATCAAGGAGCAATAAACCCACTCAACAAAAAGGGCTTCCAATTACTCAAGGCAAACTTCACCTCAGAAAAGAATGCTGATGAGTAGCTGGATGCATAACATGACTCAATTGTATTCTTAATTGTTAAGAAAAAGGAAGGTGGTTATGAAAATGTGTCACCTTGCTATAGCAAGGAGGGCTGCAGTGTTCAAGTACATTAAAATATGTCAAGCTCTTGAGAAATGGCACACTGCTAGTATAAACAGCCATTTCTAGCTGAACATATAGAGAAAAGAAAAGTGTTTTGTGAGTACATGATTGTGACCAAATTGTACTACACCTTCAATTCTAGCAAGGGTGTCTTGTCATGGGAAGATTTAATGCATATATATTTTAAGGGAAATGTTGACATGAATAGAAATAAAGCACATTGTGAAGTTAGTAAATGAACGGTGAGCTTGAAAAGATAACAATGTTTGTTCTGACGATGTTTCTCCAGGCAAGGTTCATTTGCCCAAAAGTGAGACGAGTTTTTCCTAATGGAGTGCACTGGTCTCAAGTGTCGCTATTATGGACACAGTTTGCCATGGATGTGCAATGTAGTAAAATGTGACCAAGCTGCTCATGAAGATAGTAATCTTTGTTCTGTTCCTCTATTCTGTGTGAAGTGCAAAGGTACCTGTACTTTTTCAACCCTTATTTGGGTGAAAGCAAAATTCTGGAAATGAAAGTAATGAGGAGAATATCGTTTCCATAAACTACATAAAAAGTTTGACTCATGAACCATCAACCTTTGTAATGCCATTTGCTTCAGTGGCCAAAACGACAGTTTAGAAAAGGGATTTTTAACACATCTACTACTAACTGAAGCTGCCACAAGCACCTTCACATGCAAGTACACTTGCAGTGATGAAGTTGCCATGGATACAGATGATTGTGATGATGATGATGATGATGATGATGATTTGTGGCCGAGGGCACTAAAGAGCAAGGTCATCAGTGCCCTGCCATGGATACATTTATTTTCCTCACATGACCAGCAAAGCTCACAGAAAAAGCTGCAAAATCCTCTATTGAGGCACAACTATCAAAATTGAGCAGTTTGTCCACAGTGATAGAAGTTATCTCCAGTGATTGAGAAAGGCATAGTGAAGAGGTTGAGAACAGAAAGAAATAACTCAAAGCCGTCTGTCTATCCATCCATGCTGTTTGTGTAGTGAAGAACCTGATGAAGAGGAAACTACAAATAATATAGAAATTCAGAGCTGCTGAAGAGAACTAACAAGTCTCACCATAAGACACCAAACATTTCCACCCCTTCAAGATAGGGGGAAAGATTGAGTGAGACGATGTTGTGGATAGCACACTTAACTCGCATTTGGAAGCATGGTTATTGTAATAGCCAGTCTGTACACTCCTATAAAATTTTCATTGCTTTAGAAAACTCGGGCAAATGCAGCGATAGTTCCTTCAAGAACACCAATTTTATTCTGTGCCCTTCTCCCAAGTGAAGCTGGTGCTCTGTGGTGTTAATACCTAGGCAAAGGAAATAAAAACCTCACTGATAAGATGTCTGCTATGTTAAAGTGGAATTTAAAATGGTTCAGGATACATGTGGAAGAAGTTAGCCTGATAGGATAGGTCAAATCTTTGTGCTTGCATTTACAAGCAACAAATTTTACATTATATGTAGCCCTGTGCTAAGGGGTTGTATCCACCATAGGAAGGACAGCCGCACTGGAGAGAGAGCTGAAGGAGAGAGAACTGAAAGAGGAGGAGCCATCTTCGTATGTAATGTATACAGCTTGTCAACTTCAACCTACAAGTAGTTACTATTACAGCATTTGTGCGTGCAGCATAGAGTAATTGTACGTTTCCTCTACCTGCCTCAGTATATCATATGACCAAGAGTCTCTCTAATATTATTACAGAACTCTGCAGCCGTTCCTCATTTCTCCACACGACATACTCTGTGACTTTTCCACTATCTGCATCTAGGGTTGAGTTGTTGAGCATCGCTTGGCTGGAGAAGAACTGTGTCATCTGAATATGTGACAGAACACGCAGTTCAGCTCCGCAGGGTTCCAGTGATTGATCTTTTGTTATGGTTTCCATGTTTTGTACAATTTGCTCTGCGGGAAGTGGTCAGTGATCTACTCTCCAGCTACCATTTACTATCGGGACACCTCTGCTAGACAGAGCAATTCTTGAAACACTGTCACCAGTGTGGCTGCTCAGCAATACAAACTGGGTGTATAGCCAGCTGGTGTATTTCAATGTAGAGATCGTTCAGAAATGTGATATTGTCACCAGTATGGAAAAGTTTTCAAGACAACTACGAAGACATCCTGTACCCTGCTGGAGTGAAAAGTGCTGCTCCACAATCAGGGACAGGCACTTGGCATTGTGGAGGCATCATTTGAGAATCTCACAGTCTTCCTGGAAGTGAGAGCAAAATGCCCTCATATGATAAAATGAAGCAAAAGGAGAATGTGCAGGAATTCCTGAATTCCATATCACATTCTAATAACCCAACAATTGTATCAGAGACCATCAATTTCTGTTTATCTTTTATCAATTTCTGTTTATCTTATTGATATTTCTTAAGTTCCTTATGTGTTCTATAGTTACATTGATAACTGTCTCTTCTTTTAATTGGTTTGTGTATCACTCTCCATGTCTCATACCTCCTGATGTAGCCTTGTCTAGTACTAATTTTATTTTATTTTATTAGTTTTGTTTATTAATAGAAACTGTTATGTAGGCATGCTATTCCTATTTTGTGTTAGAGGTTTTCCTGTCTACTCCATTGTTATTTATGCACTGTTCAATTTTTACTTTTTCATTGCATTACCACGACACTGTCAAAGATGTTACTTACTGTATGTTTCTACTTCAGTCTAGATGTGTTACTTCTTGTCCAATGTTGTTTGCAAACATTGTAACTTCTTTGGTGATAATACTCAGTAAATGTCTGAAGATGGCCTTGTAAGCCGAAAAAGGTTAACAATAAAAGTAATATTGTAGAACAAAAGCAAACTGGTGCTTTTCATTTATTATAATGTTGTTCTACCAAGAACAGACAGAAGATTCTGTTAACCATCAAGAAGATTTCAGATGAAGATACCTGGTGGAGAAACTAAAAGTTTCTTACTTTTAAATGTTAACTGGCAGTTGATTCTCCTGTAAATGAATTGTAGTCAGATAATTTTTATTTTGATACAAAGAATTCAGTATGAAACAACGGAAAGTCCAGAATGGAATAACAATACGGAAGGATAGATTGATAATCACCACATAGAGGAAACATTGAGTTGCAGACTGGCACAATGAAGAAGATTGCCAAAC
The DNA here is from genome assembly GCF_023864275.1 of Schistocerca cancellata. NCBI lineage: Eukaryota > Metazoa > Arthropoda > Insecta > Orthoptera > Acrididae > Schistocerca > Schistocerca cancellata. Next base: position 462,685,871 of record NC_064627.1, on the reverse strand, counting down.
ATATAAGATTTCAGACAAAAAAGACCTTATTCCAAAATAGAAAAAGAACACACACACAAGCACAACTTGCGCACGTGTGGCCATGTCTCCAGTTGTGTGGCCCAGACAAATTTTTCATTGTGCTTGTCTGCGATTCAGTGTCTCCTCCATGTGGTAAGTAGCAATCTATCTTTTTCATATTATTGTTAAAAAAATTCAGTATGAATTTTTTTCTAGCCTGATCCATTCCATGCCTTATCTTAATTTAGTCTTATGATATTCTGAAGAAGATGAGCAGTCACCAGAAGTGGTAACAGTTTTATTTTTTGTATTGTTCTCACTCAAAATTCACACTTAACAATACAAAAAAAAAAGAAAAAAGAAAAAAAAAAAGAAAAAAAAAACAACCTGCTGAGACATGGAAACAAGAATTTTATGATGGGTGGATGCTAATGAATTTACTTATTTAATGATATAGCTACTCATTTAATTTGTTTTCATGAGTATAGTAATGTTTTTATATTCTGTTATTGATTTTCCAGACAGGTAAACTTGTCGAAATGTTGCAACTTTTTGATGAGCTTACCTGAATCGAAACTCAAGAAGTCAATATCAGACATGTATTTCTTTAGCTGGAAATAAGTATCACTTGATAAAATGAAAGGACATTGGACAATATACTTTGCAGTCACATGGGCTGAGCTAAGTGGTGGGTAATGGAAAATAGATGCAGTGCTTCAAGAGCCATGTTAGAATGCTATGAAATCAGAGTGAGACCTTCATGACATATTTAAATGAAGCCAAAGACCTGTTGATATACAACACTGGAAGTGTGAACAGAGCAGGAGGAGGAGCATTCAGTGAATTCAAGAGTAAAAATCTTATCTACTGCTCTGATAAACATTCCAAGGTATATTTAGTTTTACATAATTAGTAAATTGATAAAAATCATTTTTTCCAATTGGTGTGAAAACAGAGGACAACAAAGAATGTAGAAGTACTTAAATATGTCATCCCCATTTTTTCACTAAGAATGATCATACTATGGTTCCTCCTTCTGATTATTAAATATATACCAAAATCGAAATAACAGGTATTGAGATCAATATTCTCAGCAGAGATGCTGAGTCGCAGATAGGAACAACAAAAAGATTTTCACACTTAAAGCTTTCGGCCAATGGCCTTTGTCAACAACACACACACACACACACACACACACACACACACACACACACACTCTCTCTCTCTCTCTCTCTCTCTCTCACACACACACACACACACACACACACACACACACACACACACACAGCAGCACCAGTGCATGATGGGAATGGTGATTGGCTGGGGGAAGGAGGAAGCTGGGGTGGGGAGGGGGAGGGATAGTGTGGTGGGGATGGTGGACAGTGAAGTGCTGCAGGTTCAGCAGTGGGCATTGGAGAGATGAGGAGGGGAGGAGGGGGGCAGAAGTAGCGGACAAGGAGAGAAATAGAGAGAAATAAATAAAAAATATTGTTTTCTTTTCTTTTTTTTATTTATTTCTCTCCTCTTCCTCTACTTCCCACCCCCTCCCCACCTCTCCTCTGCCTGTCGCCCAACCTACAGCACTTCACTGTCTGCCATCCCTGCCATACTATCCCTCCCCCTCCCCACCCCAGCCTCCTCCTTTCCTCCACCCAATCGCTACTCCCATCATGCACTGGTGCTGCTGCTCGCAGTGTGGTTTCAGTTGCCTGAGACTGCAGTCACGTGTGTGAGTTGCATTTGCGTGAGAGTGTGTGTGTGTACGTGTGTGTTCCTATTGTTGACAAAGGCCATTGGCCGAAAGCTTTAAGTGAAAATCTTTGTGTTGTGCCTATCTGCAACTCAGCATCTCTGCTACATGGGGAGTAGCAACTTTCCTTCTCAGAATATTGTTACATTCCATCCTGGATTTACCATTGTTCGTTAGGTATTGAGTTCAGTGATTATGAAATGGTAACAACTAAAATTACCCAAGAGAGGAAAAGCCACTGTATCTAATAGGATACCTGTTTGGTTCAACGTAGATTATTTGCAATAACTGGCTCTTTTTCTGGTATGTGTTTGTCATAGGTTACTGGAGGCACTCAAAGTTGTTAAAAAAAGTCAGTGGCCATTTTCAACAAGAATTGTCAGATAAATGCGTGTAACTATAACTCTATATTGCTGACTCTGTTATAGGATTCTGGAACACGTTTCATTCTAGCTTATTACGCCTTTTTGATGACCAAACATCTCCTCTGCAGTAAGCACCATGGTTTCCAGAAACACCTGTGTGGTAAAATTTATATTGCTTTGTTCATACATGACACTGGAGAGGCAAAAATGTACCTAGCTCAGGTTGATGGCCTGTTACTTGGCGTGCGAAAGTGTGTAGTACTGTTCCACACTCGTGAGTAATAAACAAAATATTATCTTGTGGAATATTTTCTGAGATTTTTGTCTGGATTAAAAACCTCTTAGCAAATATAAATCAATGGATATGAAAGGAGGTTCATCAGTACTGGTGGTGGTGGTGGTGGTGGTGGTGGTGGTGGAGGTGGTGGTGGTGGGGGGAGGGGGGAGGGAGGCTGTTACTGGATAATTTCTGCATATACATTAAAATGGTGATGTGGATAGCATCAAAAGCTCATAAAGGCTGCTTATGGATGATGCTGTTGTATATAGGAAAGCCACAACACCAATAATTTGAAGGGAAATGCAGGAAGACCTGCTAGAGTATTGTTGGCTGGTGTGGGGTCGGAAAGTTGAATCTCAAAATCAACATCTGTAATTTATTGTTTGATTGTATGGATATGTAATTCAACCACAAAGAAGGCTTGTTATATCATTCTCATTCAACCAATTTGGCAACTGCTTTTCATTCTGGAACCCTAACCAGGTAATTCAGCAATATACTTCATCAAGGAGTAATTTAGTAACAGCAAAAATATTAAATCTTTCTGGTGATTAAAACTGTGGCTGGACTGAAACTCAAACTCTGGACCTTTGTATTTTGTGGGCAAGTGCTGTGCTGACAGCTACCCGAGTGCGACTCGTTACTGGTCCTCACTGCTTTAGTTCCACCAGTACCTCATCTCCTACTTTCCAGACTTCACGGAAGTTCTCTTGTTAATCTTGCTAGACTGGCACGCCTGGAACACAGGATAGTGAGGAGATGTGGCTTAGCCAAAGTCTGGGAATGTTTCCACTATGATATATCAGTGCATATAATGCTGCAGAGTGAAAATCACATTCTGGAAACATGTCCAGCCTGTGGCTAAGCTATGTCTCTGCAATATCCTGTGTTCCAGAAGTGCCAGCCTTTCAAGTTTTCCAGGAGAGCTTCTGTGAAGTATGGAAAGTAGGAGATGAGATACTGATGTAAGTAAAGGTGTGAGGATGGGTCATGAGTTGTGTATGGGTATCTCAGTCAGTGAAGCACTTACCGTGAAAGACAAAGGTCCAAAGTTTGAGTCTCAGTCTGGCACACAGTGCCAGGAAATTTCACATCAGTGCACGCTCTGCTGCAGAGTGGAAATATCATTCTGCGAAAGTTTTGTAGATAGCCTCATCCAACTGCAGTGGTAAAAGCTATAGGAGAGGCAGGGACGGACATACCATTATAATTCAGAGAGCGTATGTCCTAAGAAGACAGGAAGAGACAAACAGGTAATTCCTTTCTTCCACATATATCTCTTGAAATGATGGTAAAATCAGAGGTCACATGGAGGAATAGAGGTCATATGGAGGTATAGACAGTTGTTCCTCTTAGGCATGATTATCTAATGGAATAGGAAACAGACAGGTATATATCGAACAAGGTGACACAGTGGTTAGCGCACTGGACTCACATTTGGGAGGATGATGGTTCAATCCCACATCCGGCCATCCTGATTTAGGTTTTCCATGATTTGCCTAAGACGTCCCAGGCAAATGCCGGGATGGTTCCTTTGAAAGGGCATGGCCGACTTCCTTCCCCGTCCTTCCCTAATCTGATGAGACCAGTGACCTCGCAGTTCTGTTTCTTCCCGCAAATAACCCCCCCCCCCCCCTCCCAGACAGGTATGCAGAAAGTTATGGAAACTGCTATAAAGCTTAATTACATTCAGTGCTATCTGTTTAATTTTATGGAAGTTTCTTCTATACCAAATAATTTACTGTTTGTACAACTGTGTGGGGATTACTAAGTGTGAACCCACTGAAATAAAAATGAACATTCCAAGAGACAGGGTGTTGTTAAGTCGGAGCTAAAAATGTTTCATGGCATTAAAGAGGTCTTCAGATAGAGATGTGTACTGTAATTACTGAAATTAAACAATAATATTAGAAGAATTTTGTTTGGAAGAGTATAAGGGGTAGTCATATTTTTTAATCATCGACTAAAAAAGTAATTAAGTTTTTGTTTATTGGCAAGTATATGTCTGCAGCCCTGGTACACACTGAAATCTCTGTTCCACAGTATCATAACATGATATGCTGCCAGAACAGAGAGATGCAGCGTGCTGATAAAGTGAAGATGGGCTGTCTCATTTGATTATGGCTCCTCTAGTGTCGTGCTGTGGTACTGTGGTTCAGGGATTTCAGTGTGTACCAGAACTGCTGATATATACCTACACACAGATGTGAAATTAATTACATAAATATTATTTTTTGTAGTGGTAATTAATCCTTTATGACTGATCTTCTTATGAGTGTATCACTCATCGATGAAAGGTATGTGTCAGCTAGGAATGACTGTCAGCAGAAAGATAGTGCAAAAAATATCAAATTTTCTCCATTTTCAGGGCGAGAGTGAATCTGTATCTATGGGGTGATAATGATTGATCAAAAATACAGTTCCATTATTTGATAAAATAGGTTTTGATATTTCAGCAGACCACTGTTAAGTGACAAGAGTTGAAGACAGTAAGTTGGGAGCTGATCAGATATATGATGGATATGGCAATAACCTTCTACAAGTTTGCAGTTAGAAATGACCTACAGCTATGGGATGATAGATATACTCGGAGTATAATGTGAACAATACATTAATGTAATTGTTCATATTAAAACTGAAAATACATAAATGGGAACACCATTTCTAACCTGTACATAAGCCAAAGACAGATACTGAAATAGAGAGTGTACAAGGGCATGTGAAAAGTAATGATTAGAAATTTTTTATTCTGTTCTCAATATCAGTTGAGGTATTACATCTCATGTATATTAATTGATTGACTTTCCCACTATGCTGACACAAGCTGCAATCCTCTGCTGTTAGAGGACTCCAAAGTGTAGGGTGTAACATGGTGATGTGTAACATAACTGTGTCAGTGTATGAGAAACAGTTGGCTGTGATTGAGTTTCTGAAAGCACGAAATCGAAGAGTTCATCCACACATGGAGCACCCTCTCTTTTAGCATGACACTGCTAGACCATCCACGAGTACTCTGATTTCTGCAACAGTCTGACATCTTGGGTTCACTGTCATCAGTCATCGTCGGTACAGTACCAACTTGCCTCATTCAATTTTCATCTGTTTGTAAAACTTAAAGGATGCCTTTGAGGACTTCACTTTGATACTGATGAATTGGTGCAATCAGATGTAAGATTGTGGCTCCATCAATAAAGTCAAATGTTCTACCGTAATGGTATCAACAAGCTGTTCTCTTGTTGGGAGAAATGTGTTCGTTGCCAAGGTGACTATGTTGAGAAATAAACATGTATACATGAAGAATAAAGATGTAGAATGTCAAGAAAGTTTCTTTTATTTAAAAAAGCTTTAAGAGTTTTCATATAAAAAATTCAGAGGCATTGCTTTTCAGCACACCCTTGTATTTAAAGCAACTGAGCATTAATCAGTTTCATAAATGGTGATTAAAAACAAATGTGAGTGGGGCCGGAATAGGACAATAAGTACTGAAATGTACTGCACGTAAAGTGAGAAACTAATCCCAGGCTTAATAGAATTTTCATATTTTAGAATAAGTAAATACCCCAAAGTTTTTTTCATAACATCTTCATTGGGTGCTTTTAACCAGGCCGGAGCAAACATCTATTCCAAAGAAAAAAAGCACTTTGCAACAGATTCATTAAATACAGCTGATGTAGAAGAGTTTCAAATTGCAAGCTGCATTGTTCACTTGTGGGCTTTAAATTATTTTGAATCTCTAAAACTTCATTCAGTTGACAAAAAACTGCTTTTACATTTACAGATATTTTTATGCTTGTGTACAAGAGGTTACATCAGTTTCATTGCTATTTGTCAAGCATACTTTACGGCTTTTTTCAACAACACATATCACCCATCATCATTTACAGGTGAGTGAATGAATGGCTTCAGAATATGTTTTGAGACCTCAAAAACATGTAACCATCACACAGAGGCATATATTACCTAGTTGTTGTGTGTCATCAAAAATTTATATTCTTATTTATTTATTTATGTATCATCTGATGACAACAACAAATATTAAGAAATACTTGTAGTTTGCAATTATACATTTATGAATTTAGGATCAAAGCTAATATGTTTAAATTGTGAAAATTAATAATTCAATAATACTAAAAAAGTAGGACTGTTAATTAAAACAGTCAATCAGAGTTTAACATCTATTGAATGAATCCAATTGATAGCAGTGGGAGCAGCATTAATAAAGACACTTAACGGTCTGGGTTCTTTTTCAGAGAGCAGCCTGTGACAGTATGCCAGATGGTTTGTTGTTGGGTCCCACAATCGCAGGCTGGAGATTTTGGGGTCTCCACTTGCATGTCACAGCATTGCACCTGGTGTGACCGGTTCTTATCCTGTTCAGTGTTGTCACTTCTCTTCTGATCAAACCCAGTAGACTGGCAGATGGATCTTGAACACCTTGATGTTGTTGTGTTGCTGCATTTCATCTCTTGTACCACTATTCTTTAAGTTAAAACTTCGTGTTGTTTCTTTCATAATTCCACAGTTTAGTGTGTGATATCACGAAGGTACATGAGCAGGCTTCAAACTCCATACCTCCACAGCAGTAGCAACGAACCATTACCACTGTGCTACACTGACTTACTCGAAATATACAACACATGCAATGAACTTCAAAATCGATTTTCTCGAAAACCAAGGCCCGTCGCTTATAAACCGGATAGTCAGGGTAAGTGCCTCTGTAACATATCTGAAGTGCATCAAAATCCGTGGTTTACAGTATGGAGGGTACCCTTGTTAGCTTCATCTTAAAAACAATAATTCAATCTATTTATATAGTGATTCTTCCTTTGATAAGTGGATGATTTGTGTAATTCATCTTCTGCCTGTTGATTAATTGCACATTCTTTCCCATGCAATTTAATATTTTAGAAATGAGGAACTCAGTTCATATGTCACAATTGCAGTATAGAAACTTTTATTTTTCAAAGATGATTGGTTTCAACAGTCTTATGCTGCCATCGTCTGATATTATAGAACTTGTTTCAAAAGTTCCATGTTACATTACATGAAGTCAAAGCACAAAAGGCACTCCGCAAATATACATATATTGATTAAAAAGAAAGACACAGTTGGCAAAATGCACATAGTTGATAATATCTGCTATGTCATCTGAACAAGGCACAGCCAGGGCAAAAAATGAAGCTGGCACTAATGACATAGAGCCTCGCCACTTGCACGAGTTCCGCCAGCGCCATGTGCGACATTGAGGATGAAGATATCAACTTCGCCTTGGCCAATTGCCGGCCACATACAATCCACTAATGACAACAACAACGGACAGAAGCCTACTTGGAAGATAGAAGAGCAGCTCTTGTCCACTTGGCTGTAGATCATCGTCCAGAGCTTACCTAGACAGGGAATGTCGTTTAGTGAACTCTTAGAAGTGAACAGACAGTTGTAAATTGCATTTGCTGTGTACTGTGAAGTTTTCCCATGATTATTTGCACTTAGCCATTGAGGGCCTTTTTTGTGTTATATTACACACAGTGTTGTAGATTTCATTATTCGACAAGTCACAAAAACAAGTGAACCTTTTCTAACTCATTTGTGCGACTTTGTTAGTAATTTGTTGGAGTGTTGTAGAACATCCATTCTCCTATCCTGTTACCTGACCCTGGGGCATAGCTGTGTAATAGTGGGAGGGAGAAACTGCCTCAGCGGTGTACTGTACAAGAAGCCGTGTCAGGACCTCACAAACTCGGCCTGCCATAACAACAGTGGCAACTCGGTCTCCACAGCAGTAGTGATGAGACTTTACAAAACTGGCGACGATGGTTTACAAAAACATGCTCATACCATTCATGCATATTGGTATTGGCCATGACTCTCCTAAGCTTTCCACACAGCACTTTGCTAAAATCATCCAACAGTGAGATAGGTAACTTTGTAGGGGATCTGCCATGTCTGTGTTAACACTCCATTTGTGCAGTAAGCTTGAGAGAGTCATGTCCAACGTGAATATACATGGATGGTATGAGAATGTTATCAACTGTGTGTATTTTATCAAGTGTGTGTTTTTTATCAAGATATGTGTACATGTGGAGCACCTTTTGTGCTTCCATAAGATCAGATGATGACACTATAAGAAACTGGTCATCTTGGAACAGTAAGAGTTTCTATACTGCAGTCAAAGCATACAAAGTGTGCCCTTCATTTACAGCAGTACAGATTGCCCCACAGCACAACATGAGGACTTTACATAATATTTTAGAAGTTACAGTCTGCAAACAAAAATTCTTGTTACAGTTTTCTTTTTAGTTCTTATTATTGCAGTTTGATGGTGATAGGTAAGATTTAAGACTCCATTGAAGTTACTTAGAACACTATGAAGCATAGCAAAAACTTCCGGTTTTGATGGAATAAGTTTAATCCAGGGTTATCTACTTATACTTTTTATATGTGAGTGTCTTAAAATAAAAAAATTGCAATGTTTGTCACTTACATGCTTTTGGATTTCAGTGTAAATATAAAGCAGTTTCATTGTGTTACAGGTTTTGTTTCATCTAAAGCATGGGCAGCAGTCACTTGCATGTAGTTTGGGACAATCATATCTCCAATTTGCAAACAGTTCTCTACGAATTCTACAATCGTCATAGCTTAGCTGACGTCACAATATCATGCAAGGATGGTACTTTAAAAGCACACAAAATAATTTTATCTGCCTGCAGCCCGTACTTTGAGACTGTTTTTCAGGAAAATCCGTGTGAACATCCTGTTGTTATACTAAAAGAAATATCATGTTATGAGATGCAAATATTACTTCAGCTTATGTACCGTGGGTCCACTGATGTTCCAGAAGAAGATATTTCTGATATCATACAAACAGCAAATGAACTTAAGGTAAAGGGATTTGTTCAAGCTGCAGTGAAGAATGTTACAGAAGACACAGACAGACTAGAAAACGATTCTGGAATGGATCAGCATAATTCATCTACCATGTTGCCCACTAATGATGATCATGAATATCAGGATGAATCTGACTTACATGTTCTGAAAGACACAAGACAGAATGGAGAAAATTATGGTTTAGAGGATGATGTGGAAAGCAGCAATGGGCTTGTGGACACAAACGACCAGGTTGACAACTCTACAAGTGAGGTGGATCAGGAAATAATGGTATCTTCACCATATTCAGTGGTAAGCTATTCTTATTTCTGTTCTAGCTGAAAACATTTTGCTATATATAGTTTTTGATGCACACAGATATGTCGCCTGCAGAAAGTACACAGATGATTTGCAGAATTATTTTATTTGGACAACAGTTTAGTCAATAATTAACATCCAAGCTTTCTGTTTATAGGAATGAGAGAGAGAGAGAGAGAGAGAGAGAGAGAGAGTGAGAGAGTGAGTGAGTGAGTGGGGGGGAGGGGGGGGGGGAGAGGGAGCAGGGGTTTAACTCTGGAATACCATCAACAATTTTAACTACACACGGTGTAGTTAAATATCAGGAAAAAATTCATATATAGCCTTCTTAGTGAAAAGGGTGAGGGGAAGTGGGATTAAGATAATAGAAAACAATGTGTTAGTGCTGAGTCCACATTTTTTGCAATTCCTAGGCTGATTGGTGACAGTCCCAATGATATTTCTTCTCAAAGAATTTGGGTTATGATGGGAAGAGAATGACATATAAAAAATAGGCATTTTAAAAAAATACTGTAGATTGAATTAGAGATCACCAATTAGGGATCACCAATTTAGTATTGGAGGGCAGTGTGGAGGGTAAAAATCGTAGGGGGAGACCAAGAGATGAATACACTAAGCAGATTCAGAAGGATGTAGGTTGCAGTAGGTACTGGGAGATGAAGAAACTTGCACAGGATAGAGTAGCATGGAGAGCTGCATCAAACCAGTCTCAGGACTGAAGACCACAACAACAACAATGTTCTGCTACAGTTAACTTATGTTTCTTGCTAAAAGGTTAATTCATCCAATAATTTATTTATTCTTGCTACTGGATGGAAACTAAAAATGATCTTCACAACAGAGTTTTGTGCTGTGTTAATCTACATCTACAATGCTAAACTACAAGTCACCGAACGGTTCATGGCGGAGGGTACCCTGTACCACCACTAGTTATTTCCTTTCCTATTCCACTTGCAAACAGTGTAAGGGAAAAACGATTGTCTATATGCCTCTGTATGGGCCCTCATTTCTTGTATCTTAACTTTGTGGTCCTTACACACAATGTATGTTGGTGGTAATTGAATCATTCGGTAGTCAATTTCAAATGCCAGTTCTATAAATTTTTTCCACAGTTTTTCTTGGAAAGAACATTGGCTTCCCTCCAGGGATTCCCCCCATCTCTAATGACCTTGTTGTCGACGGGACGTTAAACACTAACCACCACCACCACCAGGGATTCCCATTTGAGTTCCTGAAGCATCTCCATAACACTTATGTGTTGTTCAAACCTATCGGCAACAAATCTAGCTGCCCGCTTTTGAATTGCTTCAATGTCTTCCTTCAAATTGACTTGGTATGGATCCGAAACACTTGAGCAGTACTCAAGAATAGGTTGCACTAGTGTCTCATATGTAGTCTACCTTACAGGTGAACCACTCTTTCCTAAAACTCTCCCAATAAACCGAAATTGACCATTCGTCTTCCCTACCACAGTTCTCACATGCTCATCCCATCTTATATTGATTTGCAATGTTATGCCCAGATATTTAAATGACTTTACTGTGTCAAGCAGGACACTAGTAATACTGTATCCAAACATGACATGTTTGTTCTCCCTACTCATCTGTGTTAACTTACACCACATTTAGGGCTAGCTGCCATTCATCACACCAACTGGATATTTTGTCTAAGACATCTTGTATATTCCTACAGTCACTTAACTTCGACATCTTACCATACATATACAGCATCATCAGCAAAAAAAACAGCAGATTGCTGCCCACCCTTTCCACCAAATCATTTATGTATATAGAGAACAACAATGATCCTATCACACTTCTCTTGGGCACTCCTGATGATACCCTAGTCTTTGATGAATACTTGCCATCGAGGGCAACATACTGGGTTCTATTACTTAAGAAGTCTTTGAGCTTCTCACATGTCTGTGAACCTATTCCATATGCTCATACCTCTGTTAATAGCCTAATGGGGCACTGTGTCAAATGCTTTATGGAAATATAGAAATATGGAATCTGCCTGTTGCCCTTCATCCATAGTTCTCGATATATCATGTGAGAAAAGGGCAAGCTGAGTTTTGCTTGAATGATGCCTTCTAAAACCATGCTGATTTGTGTACATGAGCTTCTCTGTCTCAAGAAAGTTTATTATATTCAAACTGAGAATATGCTCAAGGATTCTGCAGCAAACAGAAGTCAGGGATATTCTGGTGAGTTGTAAGGATTCTTATCCCAACAATGTTGTTTCCAGATATGAAGTCATATGTGTAATAAATTTGTTTGAAATTGCTGCACTCATTCCAGTGTCGCTAAGGAATAAACATTCGTTCAAATTTACATACACTATTTGATTTCTTGGCACTGCCGTGTTACTTATTCATCACAGTCTTCAGTTAAATAGGAAAAGCAGTAAAACCATTGTACAACACAAAGTCAAACTACTTTTTTTTCATGTTTCTAAAAACCACAAGACCAAGACACAAATTATAGATTTAAATCTTACGCAAATGAACTACATTGCATATTGTTTGTCAGAATGGTGCTGCTGTCTGTCAAGAAGTGGTCAGACTATAAGTCTAATATGCACTGACATTGTTGCCTGCGAATTTGGCAAAGGAAGCTTGTTCAGTTACTTTTTAGTGAAAATTTTTCTGATATTCAATTGTCAGATGTAAGATAAGTTATTTATATTACTCTTGTTACCTCACTCATACATAAATTAATACTTTACTATCAATGTTTAAACAATATGTTTTGGCCTGCAAATGTAGATCCTTGTTTCTTTTGGTTTGATAGTTTAGTCTATGAGCCACTTATGCTGATATGGTGTCTGACAGGGAAAAGTGACAAGGTGATTCCACAATAATAATTAGTTACTTCCATGTATCACACATAATACCACAAGTCAGATTGACTTCTAAACCCTTTTATATCAAAACTACCAACAGTCATTCTGTTCCTTTGTGATAATTTTGAATTGATTAATTTATATTATTTAAAACCATCTCTGTTGTTATATTTGGTCTAATATAAAAACTGACTGAAACCAGTCTGCTTCAGCCTTTGGTGGCACACCTAGAAAATATCAAAAAATCAGAACAACAAATGGGATATACTATTGTGATGGCATTGGCCACATTACTGCTCTAGGTAGGGAAAAGTGAGCACTATGTAAGCATTCAGAAAAAAATGCATATAAGTTCCTATATCTTATTTTCTTTTTTGCTTAAAAATATTTGGTGTGATACCTCATAATAGGTAGATTCAAAATGTGTAAGTGGCAAGTTTCTATCAATAACCTTGATTCAGTGATAATGTCCTAATGTCCCTTAGAGTGGCCATTTTACTTCATCTGCACCTACAGAGTATAAAGTAATATAAAAGTAATTCCCATAATTATCAGTATTGCTAGAATACTGCTAGTCATAATTTGATATTATTACACTTTACAGAAGTGCCCACAGGGGCTGCTTTTTCCTGGTACTATATAATTTGACAAGTTGCAAATCCCTGAAGCTTCTCTGTTGCAATAGTATTTATGGAATACATTATGTGAATAAATAAATGAATGAATATTAGAATTGAATCTATAATTTCTAAGACTACTTTGCTGATTGGCAGTGTTCTTCATAACATTCAAGTGCAAGTTTATTCAAATAGAAGGTGGTGCAGGTACTAAAGTCACAGATATTGTACCATATCAAGATTCTGGAGATGTTCCTTTGTGGTGCAACCTGAAGCTATAATGTCATGTAGTAGGTAGTTTACACAACAAGAAACACATTGTGTGAGTTGCTCAAAAAAAAAAAAAAAAGTTGGAACAAGGCTGAAGCTCTCGAAGCCTCAGAAACCAACTGGTTGTACCTGTAGACACCAATAGAGCATGTTGACTACAACTAACTCTCATGACTTTTCATTGAATGGAAGTTGTAACTATACCTCTGACAAATCCAGTTTAGACAAATGCTGTCCCCTAGCCATTTTGTCATCAGTTCTTCTGGATGTGGGATGTGGTATGTGTTGACCACAGACTGTGCATTAATAGTAACCTTGAAATTGCCACATAGATGGAGCCTGCCAGTAAGTTTCTTGATAATCCCTAACAGTGTAGCTTGTTGGCTGGGCTATAAAGGTTCAGTGAAATCCAAAGCAGTCAGCCTGTTGAGTTCTTCCTTGACTTGATCATGAAGTGCAAGAGGTACTTGCCTAGTCCTGAAGAAATGAGGTTGTGCTTTGGATTTGACAGTAATATACACTGTGGGCTTACTTAACTCAAGTGAAAAAAAGTCCAGATATTCTTTGCACAGTTTATCCAATTCCTAATATGGCACAAGGTCAAAAACCAGGCTAATCGAACCAGCAACTGTGAGTCCCAATGTTGTAAAAGCATCCAAGCCAAACAAAGTTTCTGTAAAAATACTGTTCACTACAAGGACGAACAGTTGCTGGACCACCATCTTGTATACCATCTTCATTGTATACTGTCCAATAATAAAGATTTTTTTGTCTGTTATAATTGAAAGATGGAGCAAGGTAGAAGACAATGAAGGAGAGCAGAGGCAAAGATATATGTTACAATTAATAAGTGATCTTCTGTGCCCGTATCTACTTGTAACCATATGGTGATTCATTAATATGCACATTGATGAACAGCTTTTAGAAACAGTAGCAAGACTGTCACATGCAGGGCTAATGATAATTTTCATGTCCTTAGATTGAGAGATTGAAACTGCAATCAGTCCTGACTGTGCTTGGCATACGGCCACATTGTGTCCTTTCTACAGTGGTGGCAAGAATACTGATACTTTGTGGAGCTGTTTGTCTGGAATGTGGAATTTGGAAATGCTGTACCACCACGATTTCCACTTCCAGAGCTATACTGGAACATGAGTGCCTACCATTGTCCAAGTTGACAGCAGCTACTTCCATCCAGGAATCTGTCAGCCTGCTGCAAGAGTAATGTCATACAATTGTAAAATGGAGAGGACTTTTTATAAAATGGGGTCTTCAAATTGCAGTGTCCATTGGTGGACCTCTTTATTGAGAGTTGATTGAATGATTGCACCCAGAATCATAGTATCAGCATAAGACTCCTTAGACTGGGGAGTAATGAAATGACTTGCAACTCTGCATCCCAAGTTTGATGTAATTGACAGGATTCCTTCCTGCATTGGTAAAATTCTCATGTCATGGAAATAACTTGGCTATGTTGGTGATAATATGACATGAACAACTGATGCATTTCATTAAATGAAAAGAATGCAGGACACTGAAAAGCGGCTAACTTTCCTAGTAAGCGGTACATTTGGGAAAAGATCCACAACAGGAAGAGTGCTTTAATGAAATCATCATCCATTACCTTGAAGGCCATGAAGTGTTGTAGTGGACATTTCTCGTGTGCCTCCCAACCCTCAATGGCCTCATCATAGGTGGGGAAAGGTGATGTGTAAGCTAGCAAGTGTTGAGGTCATGCTAACAGGCTGATCGAAACACTGTCCAACATGGCCACGTGCTCTTGATGCTGCATTTCCAGCTGTTGCTGCAGTAAGTTTTGAAGTGCTACCTACAAGGATGTGCATGTCAAGGTCATCACTTTGGCAAAAAACGTGTGACCATTCAGCTGAACTCATTGCCATTTGTGTAATAACTACACTCACAAATAAGTACTCACAAGAATGAAAATCATGCTAACAAAAATTGTTTAAAGGTTCCATGCATATTCTGAGTGCAATGCCAGGTCGAATCTATATTATATACTGAGAGTCCTGAGAGCAGGGTCAAGTGAACCACCAAGTGAACCACCAAGTGTGTGCCACCAAGGTGCCGGTATGGTCCGAGTGTTACCACATTAATGAACTTCTCAAAAACATTAAAACAAATACTTACGCCAAAATCTGTACAAACTCTTTAAAGTTATATTTACGACAACACTGCTCTTACTCCATTGAACAATATTTAACTGAAATGTAGTGTATATATGAGAATGACATGCAGTTTAAAGATGTAAGCTTAGAAAAGTAACTTTTGTAATGTATTGACTTTTCCATAGTCTCGTACATTAACTGCTTTCATAAACAAATGAACAATAAAAATACAATACAGTACAATGCTGGCATGTTTCCAAAAGGTTTCAAACAATACTGTACCCATTCGGTGTTTTTCAAAAACAAATCATTGTTATGTGCAGATGTTTCACGTTAAAATATCTCACTGATACATTTTGTTTCACATGTTGCTGCCACAGTATTTTCTGTCATGTCCAGTCTCTCTTAGTGTGGATTTCATGATATGGCTTCTTGTTCTTATTTCTTCAAAAATTGTCAGTGTGTCATCTTCTTTTCTTTCTGATGTCTTTTCTTCCCTATTACAAGCAAATATCATGTGCTTAAGATAGCATTTTATGTTTGTAGTCTTGCTAGTCAATCTTGTGCACCAACTGGATCAAATGTCATGTCTTGTCACTCACTGCTTCCTATGTCATTGATATGTGTTCCATGTTTTCTGTGCTATTTTTCCTCTCTTTCTGTGTGGTTTTTGGTGTCTTGTTGTTCCCAAAATTAATTATCTTGCAAAAGCTGATTTTAATTCTAGGTAGCTTGTTATATCCTTGATAGTATGTTCATCTCAGCTAGTCCTTCTAAATAACTTGGTTATGCACTGGATTGTTTTGCTTTTAAGTCACATTTCTGGAAAAATGCCTTTAAAGGTAGGTTAACTGTTTTCTAAATGTAGATTCCTCATGAAAAAAAATTTGTAAAATCAGCACTTAGCTAAATTATATTAGTTAGATATTTAGATTTATGCTTACAGTCCCATCACATTTTACACAATTCCTCAATCATATTTCTTTCTTTATTAACCCCCTTCCTTATGACTGCCATTACTTCTGTTTGTTCCTTAAATATGCTTTAAGTGTGGATTTTTTTGTTCTCACAGTGGTTCATGTATTTGGCATTTTTCTATGTTGTCTTATGCCTAGATTTCTCTTTCTCTACTATTGTCACCTGCTCTTTCGTTCTCACTTTCTGCTCTAGTTTAATCTGTTGTTGCCTCTTTCTATTCTGGTTATATGTTTTGTGTTATGCGATTTTGCTTTTCTATTACTGGTTTGAGACCTCGTTTTACGTCTTTTGTCACTCATGCCTGAATTATGTCATATTTTTCACTCTTTATTTACACCTTTATCAATTTTATGAGCTTTCCATGAATGTGTAATTGTTTTGGTAGCATCTTCATTTCCGGTATTCTTGTCCATTACATTAATGGCCAGCAATCCTGATTGCTGCGATTCTGATTCAATTTTGATAGTACATATTGTTTTTTTTCCCCACTCTGATCTTATTGTTATAACTCAACATTTCCACAACATTAGCTATAATTATCATCATAGATCCAAAAATATGGTTATACAAACATCAGTAACTGCATAATTAACAATGTTATCCTCCCAAAAGGCAAAAAACAGTTCTATGCCAAAGTGCACATACTTTTCACAACGGTTTGTTTATTCTGTGTTAATTGCACTGGCTTCTATTTAGTCTACTAATTCTGTGGCATGATGATTTTTCTAATATGCTTATGTGAGCTGTAACCTTTCAGTACTAATAATCCTGTTTGATATTGTATCTCATATTACAGCATGTAGGCTCAATCACACAGTTTTTAACACACATTCTGACTTGTTATTACTAATACAATACAATCCAAATTGTCATATACTATAACTGATACCTAGCACAGCCTCCATCCCAGAGCTTTTGTTAAAATTTTGCCTCTCTTTCTTTGCATTTTCTCACCATAAAGTAAGTTCATGGCATGTTGCACTTACAGTAGTTTTACTACTTATTTCTTTATTCAAAGGAAACCATGGCAGAGACATCTTCCTTCTCTCTTCCTCCTCCCCCTTGTTTTCTATTTAGAATAATGGAAATGTACTCATATAGTCATACTACTAGGAAAGAAGCCTTATCTGTTATGGGCCATACCAGGTTGAAAATTAATGACTAATTGCTCCAAATCTGTGGAGCTGTTCCACAGTACCATTAGGAGTGCAATGCTAGGCGAAAATCTGGTTCATGGCAGGCAATGTTGAAAGTGCTTTAAAGATGTGTGACTCAAACTGTTTTCTCTGTATCTTAGGGCTACGCTGAAACAGACAGTCCATTTGTGAAAGTGCATCATGGGCACAGATGCTGCTGTTGCACCTTCCATTGGATAGACCTCAGGTCAATGAGAGAAATGTCCAATCTATGCCAGGCAGTAAAATATCTTTCAATGCTTGTAAAGGTCTATTGATGTCAATATGAACATGCTCAAGTCACTGACTAGGTGGAGTGAAAAAACTGAGTGGAGATGGTAACATGCTGAGTTATTTTGTTGTCCTGATAAACTGCTAGAACCAAGAGGCTCTGTCTACCCTGTCCAAATCTTTAGCTACTAAGGAGGCGGCCATGTATAGGCAAAAGTGTCAGAACTCCCTGGCTACCACGTCTAGCCCATTGTATCAAATCCTGCCTCTCGCAAGTGGCATGATTTTTAGAGTTGATGTCATGCTTAATTCTGGTAAAAACTAGTACTATATCTCTGTCTCAACATACGTACAGGGGCCACAGGCAAGCAGAAGGTGTAACCTTGCCAGTATGTTCACGGAGAGATTTGAGGAGAAGTCATTAGAGATGGCTAGATACAAACCATATGCTTTTTCAGGAATGTCGATGATACCTTTGTGATCTGGCCTCATGGTAGGGATAGGCTCACTGATTTTCTGGAACGTCTAAACTCACGTCACTCAAATATGGAACTGGAAAAGGATGGCCAGTTGCCATTTCTGGATGTATTTGTCAAGTGGGGCACAAATGCTTCATTTGGACACAGTGTGTATTACAAATCTACACACACTGATTTATACCTGCAAGCCAGCAGCTGTCACCACCCAGCACTGAAGAGTGGAGTTCTGAAGACATTGGTCCACTGGGCACACACCTTGTCAGACCCAGATAGTTTGCGAGTAAAAGTAGAACACGTACAGTCAGTGTTCTGCAAGAATGGATGCACAGGCAAACAGATTCAGAAGACTCTTCAACCAGCCATGCTGCCACATGATCTAGAAGAAGAACAAGATGAGGCAAAGACACTAGCATACCTGCCCTATGTGGGATCTATTTATGCTAAAATCAGCAGGATTCTGAGGAAGCATAACATCAAGTGTGTGTTCTGTCTTCTTGCCAAAATAAGAGGTCTACTGAAAAATGTGAAAGATGATCTGGGACTATGAAAACCAGGATTTTATAATACCTTGCCAGTGTAACATGCCTTACATTGGCCAAACAATAGGAAAGTGGACATCAGATGCAAAGAACATCAGATGCACACCTGATTAAGACAGGCACCTAAATCAGTCATTCCTGAGCACTGGCTGAAACTCAGTCATTCCATGAACTATGATGAAACAAGGGTTCTGACATAGACCATCAGATACTGGGATAGTGTTATAAAAGCATCTATAGAGATAAAGGCGATGAAGAAGACACTAGATACTCAGTAGAGGTTTGGATCCTGCTCTGGAGTTGCTGAAAACCCAAAGGGGACAGCAACAGAAATCCACAAACAGAAGAACTGATGGCATGTACAGGAGGAATGAACCCCAGACAGAGCACCAAGTGCAGTGCACAGAAGATGGAATGTCACAGGACACTTGTAGTGGGAGAGGGCCACAAAGAGAACACTTAAAGCTGCACTGGACTATAGATGAAACACCAGCACACAGATGGGGACACTGGACCAAAGACATTACAGCAGCACTCGGCCTGGTGCACCAGACCAAAGAGGAAATGCCGAAGATCATTTCTAGTGGGAGCAGGTTGCAGAGAGAATGCTTGGAACAAAAAACAGAATGCCATTGTGCAGACAGGTGTATCAGACTGAAGAGTAGCAGTGGCAGATGGCAAACGTCTTTCCGCTCCCGGGATTGGAATGACTCCTTACCCTCTCCCTTAAAACCCACATCCTTTTGTCTTTCCCTCTCCTTCCCTTTATCCTGACGAAGCAACGGTTGGTTGCGAAAGCTTGAATTTTGTGTGTGTGTTTGTGTGTCTATCGACCTGCCAGCACTTTCGTTTGGTAAGTCACATCATCTTTGTTTTTAGATATATTTTTCCCACGTGGAATGTTTCCCTCTATTATATTCATAAAAACAAAGATGATTTGACTTACCAAACGAAAGCGCTGGCAGGTCGATAGAAACACAAACAAACACAAACATACACACAAAATTCAAGCTTTTGCAACCAACGGTTGCTTCATCAGGAAAGAGGGAAGGAGAGGGAAAGACAAAAGGATGTGGGTTTTAAGGGAGAGGGTAAGGAGTCATTCCAATCCTGGGAGCGGAAAGACTTACCTTAGGGGGAAAGAAGGACAGGTATACACTCGCACACACACCCATATCCAACCGCACATACACAGACACAAGCAGACATTTTTTCAAGACAGGTGAGGTATGAGCGGCGGAAACTTGAAATTAGCGGAGGTTGAGGCCTGGCGGATAACGAGAAGAGAGGATATACTGAAGGGCAAGTTCCCATCTCTGGAGTTCTGACAGGTTGGTGTTAGTGGGAAGTATCCAGATAACCCGGACGGTGTAACACTGTGCCAAGATGTGCTGGCCGTGCACCAAGGCATGTTTAGCCACAGGGTGATCCTCATTACCAACAAACACTGTCTGCCTGTGTCCATTCATGCGAATGGACAGTTTGTTGCTGGTCATTCCCACATTGAAAGCTTCACAGTGTAGACAGGTCAGTTGGTAAATCACGTGGGTGCTTTCACACGTTGCTCTGCCTTTGATCGTGTACACCTTCTGGGTTACAGGATTGGAGTAGATGGTGGTGGGAGGGTGCATGGGACAGGTTTTACACCGGGGGCGGTTACAAGGGTGGGAGCCAGAGGATAGGGAAGGTGGTTTGGGGATTTCATTGGGATGAACTAAGAGCTTACGAAAGTTAGGTGGACGGCGGAAAGACAGTCTCGGTGGAGTGGGGAGGATTTCATGAAGGGTGGATCTCATTTCAGGGCAGGATTTGAGGAATTCGTATCCCTGCTGGAGAGCCACATTCAGAGTCTGATCCAGTCCCAGAAAGTATCCTGTCACAAGTGGGGCACTTTTGGGGTTCTTCTGTGGGAGGTTCTGGGTTTGAGGGGATGAGGAAGGGGCTCTGGTTATTTGCTTCTGTACCAGGTCGGGAGGGTAGTTGCGGGATGCGAAAGCTGTTTTCAGGTTGTTGGTGTAATGGTTCAGGGATTCCGAACTGGAGCAAATTTGTTTGCCACGAAGACCTAGGCTATAGGGAAGGAATGGGTGGCAGCTGTCATAATGGAGGTACTGTTGCTTGTTGGTGGGTTTGATGTGGACGGACGTGTGAAGCTGGCCATTGGACAGATTGAGGTCAATGTCAAGGAAAGTGGCATGGGATTTGGAGTAGGACCAGGTGAATCTGATGGAACCAAAGGAGTTGAGGTTGGAGAGGAAATTCTGGAGTTCTTCTTCACTGTGAGTCCAGATCATGAAGATGTCATCAATAAATCTGTACCAAACTTTGGGTTAGCAGGCCTGGGTAACCAAGAAGGCTTCCTCTAAGCGACCCATGAATAGGTTGGCGTACGAGGGGGCAATCCTGGTACCCATGGCTGTTCCCTTTAATTGTTGGTATGTCTGGCCTTCAAAGGTGAAGAAGTTGTGGGTCAGGATGAAGCTGGCTAAGGTAATGAGGAAAGAGGTTTTAGGTAGGGTGGCAGGTGATCGGCGTGAAAGGAAGTGCTCCATCGCAGCGAGGCCCTGGACGTGCAGAATATTTGTGTATAAGGAAGTGGCATCAATGGTTACAAGGATGGTTTCTGGGGGGTAACAGATTGGGTAAGGATTCCAGGCGTTCGAAAAAGTGGTTGGTGTCTTTGATGAAGGATGGGAGACTGCATGTAATGGGTTGAAGGTGTTGATCTACGTAGGCAGAGATACGTTCTGTGGGGGCTTGGTAACCAGCTACAATGGGGCGGCCGGGATGATTGGGTTTGTGAATTTTAGGAAGAAGGTAGAAGGTAGGGGTGCAGGCTGTCGGTGAGGTCAGGAGGTTGATGGAGTCAGGTGAAAGGTTTTGTAGGGGGCCTAAGGTTGTGAGGATTCCTTGAAGCTCCGCCTGGACATCAGGAATGGGATTACCTTGGCAAACTTTGTATGTGGTGTTGTCTGAAAGCTGACGCAGTCCCTCAGCCACATACTCCAGACGATCAAGTACCACGGTCGTGGAACCCTTGTCCTCCGGAAGAATGACGATGGATCGGTCAGCCTTCAGATCACGGATAGCCTGGGCTTCAGCAGTGGTGATGTTGGGAGTAGGATTAAGATTTTTTAAGAAGGATTGAGAGGCAAGGCTGGAAGTCAGAAATTCCTGGAAGGTTTGGAGAGGGTGATTTTGAGGAAGAGGAGGTGAGTCCCGCTGTGATGGAGGACAGAACTGTTCCAGGCAGGGTTCAATTTGGATAGTGTCTTGGGGATTTGGATAATTAGGAGTAGGATTAGGATCATTTTTCTTCGTGGCAAAGTGATATTTCCAGCAGAGAGTACGAGTGTAGGACAGTAAATCTTTGACAAGGGCTGTTTGGTTGAATCTGGGAGTGGGGCTGAAGGTGAGGCCTTTGGATAGGACAGAGGTTTCGGATTGGGAGAGAGGTTTGGAGGAAAGGTTAACTACTGAATTAGGGTGTTGTGGTTCCAGATTGAGTTGATTGGAATTTTGAGGTTTTGGAGGGAGTGGAGCTGGAAGTGGGAGATTGAGTAGATGGGAGAGACTGGGTTTGTGTGCAATGAGAGGAGGTTGAGGTTTTCTGGAAAGGTCGTGAAGGGTGAGTGAGTTGCCTTTCCGGAGGTGGGAACCAGGAGATTGGATAGTTTTTTGAGGTGGAGGTTGGCATGCTGTTCTAATTTGCAGTTGGCCTGTAGGAGGATGCTCTGAACAACCAATGTGGATGTGGGAGAGGAAAGATTGAGGACTTTTATTAAGGATAGGAGTTGACGGGTGTGTTCATTGGCGGAGTTGATGTGTAGGTGAAGGATTAGGTGGGTGAGGGCAATGGATTGTTCAGTTTGGAATTGGTATAGGGACTGATGGAAAGAAGGGTTGCAGCCAGAGATGGGAACTTTAAGTGTGAGGCCTTTGGGGGTAATGCCAAATGTCAGACAAGCCTGAGAAAATAAAATATGGGAGTGTAGTCTGGCTAGGGCGAAGGCATGTTTGCGGAGGGAATGTAAATAAAACTTAATGTGGTTGTTGTGGGGGTGTATGTGTCTGTGTATGTGCGGTTGGATATGGGTGTGTGTGCGAGTGTATACCTGTCCTTTTTTCCCCCTAAGGTAAGTCTTTCCGCTCCCGGGATTGGAATGACTCCTTACCCTCTCCCTTAAAACCCACATCCTTTTGTCTTTCCCTCTCCTTCCCTCTTTCCTGATGAAGCAACCATTGGTTGCGAAAGCTTGAATTTTGTGTTTATGTTTGTGTGTCTATCAACCTGCCAGCGCTTTCATTTGGTAAGTCACATCATCTTTGTTTTTGGATATATTTTTCCCACGTGGAATGTTTCCCTTTATATATATACACACACACACTGCTTCACATTTCCTATGCTTACACAAGTTATGTTTAACACAGTAAAATTAGCATAGAGGATAAAAAGTCATTACTTTATCATTTGTCTTAAAAAGGTAATGTTAATCTTCCATTGATAATGTAATGTGTACACAATGACATTGATATATATCAAAGAATATCAGTGATCAAAATTTGTAAAATTGTTTACACTGAACACTATTTGTCATGCAGCTTATGATAGTCTTCAGGGCTTGAATGTAGATAATCAGATAAAGGGCAGATAACAAGGAAAGTTTTTAGGTTTCTTTTGAACGTGTAGTTATTGTCAATATTTTTTATGTTAACACAGCGGTTGATGAAGAACTTTGCTCCAGAACACAGAAAACCCCTCTGAACTCTAGATATTTGGCCTAAGTCTAAATGAAAATTATTTTATGTATTGTATCATGATTGTGTAAAACACATTCATCTGCAACTGATGGTTAGTATCAACAACAAATAGCACTAAAGGGGAAATGTGCTAGGAAATCAGTTAAAATGTATTCTAACTACTCGTTTTTACAGAATAAATACTAATTTACTTTTGCTCCATTGTGTTAGAAAATAGTTCCATAAGACAACAGAAAGTGAAAGTTTGTAGAATGACCTAATGTTAATGTCTCCACGATAACACAATGAGAGATACTGTGTTGTAAATTTGTTAGTGGCAATACGCATTGCTGATCCCTTACTCACTGACACCAGTCTGACATACAATGTAATGGTCCTCAGAGGTACATGTAGAAAACACTTCACACACACACACACACACACACACACACACACACCTGGACAGTGAAATATGAGTAGGAAAGGTTGCTAACATCTGAAAACCTAATGATAGGTAGAAAATAATGAAGGGAAGAAATGAAATGAATTATCGTCACATAGACAGAGTGAATACCAATTAAAATTTATTCAAATGTTTGCAGGCAGACACAAACACCTGGCAATTTTATTTTCAGCAAATTTTTGTCCTATTAGAGCTAAGTAGGCCAGCTGTTCATTTCAATTAACAGTTCCAGATTTTCTATCTTCATTTCTAATTTTTGTCAGATTTTCTGTAATCTACTGACTGAAAATGCCAACTATCTTCCTTTTTAGTATGAAAAGCTGTCATGACACTGAATCTTAATAATATACCATTGAAGGTAGGGATTTATACTGTATGTTGTTCTGTATTATTCTGGTCAGACATTCTCATCTTAATTTTACCTGTGCACCATTAAGTCAAGACTTAAATTGATAATTTTTCCAATTTCTGTATAACTTGTAAAGCTATCTAGATTTGGTTAAACTTCTATTGTGTAATATCATATATTCACAGAAGCAATGTTTCATTTATGCCTCATCTTTATACACAAGGCTAGGTTGTAAGCGGCCATTGTAATAACATGCATTCTTTCTTTCTACACTGTGCCACATTACTTATTACACTTAAGTCCCCAGAATGCAATGCATATTGAAATTTTTATGCTGCCCTACATTTTTCCTCTCAGTTTCTTCCTCCTTTATTATAATAATTACCCAGAAATCTGCAATGCATATTCAAATTTTTATGCTGTGCTACAGTTTTCTTCTCAGTTAATTCCTCCTTTATTATAATAATTAGTCCTGGATTCCATTAGAGAAATTTTTTTCATCTATCATTTTCTCTCTATCATTTTCCAGATATTTCTTTCTTCACATATTGTATCTAAAACATTTTCATTTGAAATTTAATATGCTTATATAATTATTAGCATCTTCCTGTACACCCTATTTCACATGCTTCCAGTTTTCTCTTAACTATCTTTTCTGTCCACCCACTGTTGATTCATATCTACAGTTTCAGAAAGTCTTCAATTGGACTAGTTCTACAGGAAGAAACCAACTCTTAAGTGATGAAGAATGTAAAATACTCATCTGCTGTCTGGACCTTTTTATTTTATATGTTCAAAAATAGAATCGGCTTAATTCTGTATTTATAGACCAACAAAGACCAAGTGATAGGTAGTTGCACATGTTTGTACTTTCAGAAATAATTCATATGACTCAGGTTCATTTTAGCATATTTCCAAGCCTTCATTGAAAGAATCTTGTCCCTAGAAAGAGCAACATCAAGTCATCCAAAACACCATGTTTTGCACAAATATAGTTAATACATGGAGGTTTGAATACAAAAAAGGGAACATACATCTTGAAATTGTAATGTTGCAGCACACAGGTTAAAAGTACTGGCAGTATGGCTTCTAGTGTTGATTGTTTAATTTCATTCAGCAATACTTCTACATTTAGTACAGAGTACCTGGAATGTTCAATGGCTCTGCTTCATTATCAAGTTTGTAGAAAAAGATTTGTAAATAAATAAGTGTCATGGTTGAGTAAACTGCTGAAAATAGGAAATTTGTATACATCAATATAAAGTTAACCTAATTTCACCCAACAGGCTAACTGGTACAGCCACAGAAACTTTTCATTAGTATCACATCTGAATTATCAGATACTCTCTCCTTCATATATGTGCTCCTATTGAAGAGTATTTATTTCCTTCCAGGTTTAGTTATACTGTTTGGAAATCTGCTGTTAGTTTTGCTTATTGTAACACATTAGTATCATTAATGGATGTGCATTTCATTCTTGACAGGCAGAACTGAAATGTAAATCCATGAAGCGCCATCGGAGGAAAAATGGTTTGAAAACTCGCAGAAAGGCTGTAGAGTTTCAGGATTCTCTGTCATGGAGTTCAGAAGATGAAAAGATGCTTTGTGATAGACAAAGATCGAGACTGCCAAGCAAAAATGATGACTCGACATTAAATGCTTTAAATGATGTTGATAATCCATTGCAACCACAGTCAAATTTTACTGATAAATCAGCTATGAAAGAATTGCACTGTAAATCTGTTGATGACAAATTTATTCATACAATCCCTGAGATCCAAATAAAAGAAGAACAGCTAGGCGCAGTGGATTATAGTGTGATGTCAACACACAGTGATACAAGGAATTATAAGGATACCTATAAGGTGAAACAGAGTGTTTGTGACAATCCTGTCAGTACCTATCTCTCATGCAGTGATATTTCTGATGTTACAACATTAATAAAGAGAAGTGAGATTGCAGCAAAGCCACATGAATGTGAATACTGTGGTTTATCATTCAGTCGTGCATCTCACCTTGCCAGACATCGCCGTGTCCATACTGGAGAAAGACCATTTATTTGTGTTTTGTGCCAACGAAAGTTTACTCGTCAAGATAAACTTAGGCTGCATGTGATGAAATACCATGCTTTGGATATAAAAGATAGGAAATATCAGAGTTACATATTAACACAAAAGGTACTGAGCTCTATTTGTATAATTTTTGGACAAAACTATTTTGTGTACCCAAACATGTGCATGTTTCTGAAGTTGTAAAATTAGAAATATTTAGGTATTTATGAAATTAATCATGTAATCTTTTAATTGTGATTTGTTACTTTATTCAGGTTTATTTAGATACAGCAAATACTGTTACTTGTTACATTCATCTGAACACATAACTGTGACCACTCATATTCTAGGCCAAATACAAGATAAAATTTCTAATACACTGAACCAAACACATGCACATAATGTACTAAATGTAATATCCCATCTTGATAAGCAGCAGTATGATCTGCTGAACAATTTGTTTGTTTATTTTTAGTGATCCAGAGACACAGGTTGATGATTCAGAATACTTGTCATACCTCCTAAACACTAATATGAATACCAATTTTAAAAGTCCGAGTCAGTACTAAATATTACAAGTAATTTTTTGCTACAAGTTTTGATGTGGAAATAAAAAGTGAAGCTTTATTTTTATTTGGATGTCATCGAAGGCACATTTCTGTCATACTCCTGCTGGTTGAACCTTACTGATCCAGAATCATGTATTCAACTTTTTATAGGAGATTGTTGTGGTAGGAGTGCTTTATGATAACAGCTTTTAGCTAGTGTTATTTGGTCTTTGCCTCTTGAAATATCCTACTTTAAATGATTAATTTACATAATGCAAACTGAAATACAGAAAGGAGAGAGAAAAGTAAATTCAAGCTTTGTGTCCTGTCAACTATGGCAGCATTAGGGATGGAGCACAAGCTTTGGCTGGGAAGGAAATTTGCTGTGTCCTTTTCAAAGGAACCATCATTGCATATGGCTAGGTGATTTAAGGAAACAACAGAAACCCAAATGTTGATGGCCAAACAGATATTTGACCCTCCTTTCTCCCATATGTGAATCTACTGCCATACCACTTAACTCAGTGAAACATAGTAGTCTTCTCTGTGTTGTTTATGAACCAAATTAGCATTAAGTGACTGAAAAATCTACACACACACACACACACACACACACACACACACACACACACAAACACACACACAAAATTCTGATGCAGTGTTTGTAACAAGATAACCTTTGTGATTTCTTAGCAAAGTATACTGAGTGAAAAAAAGAATTGCAACACCAAGGAGCAATTGGGCAACATAAAAAAGAGTTAGTAAGTGTGTTTCTACATCTGAAAAATGATTTCTATTCCAATTTTGTGCCAGTCGTATAAGAGTGGCTCTAGCAGCGCCACAATCAGAATGCCATTCAGGTTTGCTTTAAATACATGCTGTAATGGTCATAACCTTTAAGATTGTATGTGGTGAGCTGATGTTGCTCAACAGTGCCTTTAAAGTGACAAAGACACCATTATCAACACCTCACAGAGTTTGAGTGAGGTTGTGTAGTTGGGCTATGAGAAGCTGGATGTTCCTTCTGCGATATTGCAGGAAGAGTTGGCAGGAATGTAGCCACTGTACATGATTGATAGCAGTGGTGATCATTAGAATGTACAGTTGCAAGAAGACCATGCTCCAGACTGCCATCTGGTACTACCACCAGGGAATACCATTGTGTTTGGCGTATGGCTCCAGAGCATCGTACTGCATCTGCAGCAGCAATTTGAACAGCAGTTGGCACCACAGTGGTACAATGGTTACTTCAAGTACAACTGATAGCCAGATGCCCTGCAGTGTGCATTCCACTGATCCAAAACCATCGCCATTTGTGACTTCAATAGTGTCAAGCAAGAGCTCACTGGAGAGCACGGTGAAGGTCTGTTGTTTTTTTTGATGAAAGCTGATTCTGCCTTGGTGCCAGTGATGGCTGTGTGTTGGTTAAAAGAAGGCCAGCTGAGGGCCTGCAACCAACCTATCTGCATGCTAGACACACTGGACCTACACCTGGAATTATAATCTGGGGTGCGATTTCATATTACAACAGGAATGCGTTTGATTATCACATGCACCCTGACTGGATATTTGTATATCAATATGGTGATTCAACCTAATATGTTGTTGTTCATGAACAGCATTCCATGGATAATTTTTCAACGGGATAATGCTCATCCACATGTTGCTTTTGTAACCCAACATCCACTACAGAGTATCAACATGTTGAATGGGCCTGCTCAATCACCAGATCTATCTTCAGTTGACCACATACGGGGCATCATCTGACAACAGCTCCAGCATCATCCACAAAACAAAATTAACTATCCTTATATTGACTGGCCAAGTGCAACAGGTATGGAGCTCCATGCCACAGACTAACATCCAGCACCTGTACAACACAAAGCATGCACATCTTCATGCTTGAATTCAACATTCTGGCAGTTACACTGGTTATTAATTACATTTGCAATGGCTTATCTTGTGCATACATTAACCTGTGTTCTTGCAATTTTAGTCACTTAAACATGATACCTAGACAAACATATTCCCAAAATTTCATTACTCTACATTAATTATTTTTTGGTGTTGTGATTTTTTTTTCCATCTGTGTATTTCAGATTGATGTAAATAATGAGAGTAGTGAGTGACAAATTTATTGTACACCTTCAGATCAAAGGAAACCTTAATTCTGAATTTCTATAACTCTGTTGCAACT
This sequence comes from Schistocerca cancellata, assembly GCF_023864275.1. Classification (NCBI taxonomy): domain Eukaryota; kingdom Metazoa; phylum Arthropoda; class Insecta; order Orthoptera; family Acrididae; genus Schistocerca; species Schistocerca cancellata. The sequence continues at coordinate 462,656,684 of NC_064627.1, read as the reverse complement.
AGTTTTCTTTTTCTCGAGTCCTGCCTTATCAATCCAAGGATTACCTCAGAGCCAGTTCAGAGTGTTTCTGTGCCAATACCCAAGTTGATGGTCTTGCACCAGCAGTCTCGGTCCCTCAATTCCGACTGCAGTTCTAGTTAAGGTAATGGTACCACTATTGACAGAGTTAGTTAACTCTACCTACAGCTGGGTATTTTCCTATGTGTTATCAGTACAGATTACACGTAAGGTACAATTATATGCTTAGTCACACTCATTACAGAAAAGCTGAGCTTGTGGACCCATATTGGTGTAGTGATGTTGGCTGAGTCAAGAAGGGCTGAAATCCACGTATGCCATCTAGTGGCAAAATGATGAGACACTAGTCAAAATATCTGTATATATTGGGCAAAAATACACAGATCAGCCAGAACATTATGACCAGCTACCTAATAGCTGTTATGTCCACCTGTGGCATAGATAACAGTGGCAACACGTTGTGACGTGGAAGCAATGAGGTTTAGTATGTCGCTGGAGGGAGTTCGCACCACATCTGCACACACAAGTCACTTAATTTGCTTAAATTCCAGGGTGGGGAATGATGAGCTCTTATGTCGTGTTCAGTTACATCCCAGATGTGTTCAATCAGGTTCAGATATGGGTAGCACAGAGGCAGCTTCCTCAGTTCCATTGTGGCTACTTAATACCAAAGGGATCTCATAAGGTCTCTGTCACCAAGACAAAAATTCTTTTAATAAAACTTGTGTGATATGTAGGATATTCTCAAAGTGTCACAAACAGAATTTCAGAAGTACTACAGTTATGAGTGCAACCTGTTACTGTCCTACAACCAAAGAAAAATTCTTACCAGTATCAAAAATCGAACCTGGACCCCCATGGCAGTTAGCCACACCTAGCACTCATATACAGAGGCAGCTTCCCCAGTTCCAACTGTGGCAACTTAATACCAAAGGAATCTCATAAGATCTCTGTTACCAAGATAAAAATGCTTGTAATAATGCTTGTGTGATATCTAGGATATTCAGAGTATCAAAAACATAATTTTAGAAGGTAACTGCAGTTACTTCAGAGAGAGATTAGTTCCAGTTTGTGAGACAGCACTAAGTGATGGGGCACCTTCTCTGTGCAAAAACTGTTGAGTATGACCTGCCATTTGGTGCTCCCTTGTTTCTCCTTCTTAACTGCTTAGTGGAGTAGATAAAAGATGCCTGTGGACATCTTAGTGGCAGCTACCTCAATGAGTTCTCCAAGCTAAGATGTGAGAATTGTTTCCATAAAGACTGACCCTTGTAATGTGCCTCTTTAACGTTGCATATTGAACAACTTATCTTTAGACCAGATGTTAGTCATCCGATCTGCATCGAAGGACACATCCACATATAAAAATATGAAGTTGCACTTAGCTGATTACCTTCACGTTGGCTTTGTTGTCTTCTTTGAAGGTACGATAATTTCTGCAGGTTTATTTCCAGAAAGAAAATTATCTAATGAAAGGATTGTGAAAATCAGGCAATTCTCAAAATACTAAATGAAATGAAGTGTCTGAACACTTAGACGTTTCTGTTCTGCAACATGTCACGTTTTATAAAGGCACAGTTTACAGAAATGAAAAAAAAAATACGTCCACTTTCTGCAGCCTCAAAAAACAACTCACTTTTATAAATGTAGGCTTCCACGGCCATTGTCACATTCAATAAAATTTTTCTGGGTTTATGACCGCATTGTCAATATATATAAAAATACTGACATTTTGGTCCCTGTTGTAAGCGACCTCCTCCAGGTTGCACCGTGAAGGAGGTCACTTGCAACAGGGACCGAAATGTTGGTAGTTTTACATATATTGACAATGCGGTCATGAACCCAGAAAAAATTTTATTGAACTCAATTTTACAACCACTTCCCATCAAATTTGTATACAAACAAGAAGAATGGAAATAATATGCGAAACAAAGAGTTTATATCTTTGTCGGAGACAATGGCTGGTACATACTTAGCAGAATTAATACACTTGAATTTTAAAAAAAAGTTATGCTATATCTTCCACATTATTTCAAATACATGGAATGTAAATATTTTGGCATTAAATAATCGATTTTTAAGGACACACTTTCTTAGATGAATTTTTCTGTATATATACATAGATACCGACACCTCTTGGTATCATAGGTTTTTAATGTATCATTAGCTCGAATCCATTACACAGTATTGTGCTCCCAACTTGCTCCTAATCTGCATTGACTTCTACAGCTTCAGAATCCCAGAATTTTCAGTTGGCATCATCATATTTTGGCTATAAAGAAGCGAAATCGATGAGAATAACATAAGAGTCTTATTCTTTTTCTTGCCTCTTTGTCCAACATTGGTGCAGTGTCGGTGTGGTTATGAATGGATTTGGCATGGTTAGTTTAAGAGATGGCTTCATGTCCTTCCTGACATCACTCCATTACCCCCCCTCCCTCTCCCCCCCCCCCCCCCCTCCACTCCTGGGATGGAATAAGTGCAACCCAACTGTCTGCATGCAATGTTATCCTTGTGAAAGTGAACAAATGTTTTCTAAATGTTTGCAAATCATGTAACTGAAGTGGGGCCCAGTATTCACCTAGTAAGATGTGAGAAACTGCCTAAAAACCACATCCAGGCTGGCCAGAACACTGATCCTCGTTGTTAACCCACCAGGCAGATTCATTCTGGGGCTGGTGCACCTCCGTGTCCCATAAACAGAGCTGCAACATGTACAGCTATGCAAGCGGTTAGATTAATGTAAGAGTGATTTGCTAAAAGCACTAGGTGACTTTCTACTGAGTATCAAGAAGGATAATGAATGAGATATTGATTTGTAGTGGTATCATTAACTATTTTTCAATAACATGGTCAGCTCTTATAAGTGGCTCTTTGGAGAGGTCATTATTTTATGTTGAGTCTGTGACTTGCTGCCATGATGCAGTATTTTGATGTTTTTGGGGATAGTTGGATGTGTGAAAAAGCAATGTATGCACTCAAAGACAGTGACAGTTCGGTGACTATTACATGCACTTCTTAGCAACAGCCATTGGACCAACAGAAGCCAAGAGTTGATCAGCTGTAATTTTAGACTGACAGTCAAGGCTTTGCTTATGTAAGTGAACCAAATCTTGGCATCTAGAATACAGCATGTTTGAAATCATTAAATAGTGTCCCATCAGAAAACATTTCAGATGTAGAAATACGTGATATTGCTTCTCTGGCAGAAGCATTTCTTTCTGTCACCCTCTTAAACACTTAGGGGCCTGTTCAAGAACATTCATCTACACCACTCAATGCTTTCTTGCTGCCCCAGGCAGTGTTTACTTTGTTACATACAAGCCATAACATGCACAATCCAATTACTTTGTAATATGTGTATTTATTTATTTGTTAAGCATCCATTCATCAAATATATGATGTGGGATATAGCTTACTTTGTACGTTAGTACACAATTTTAAATACTGTTACGTAACAGAAAGATTGATTCAGTGACATAAATAATTTAAGCACATGATACAGTACAGTAAATAATTTAAATACAATGCATTAATAGACTAGTACAACCTAATATGTAATACAATAGATAACAAAAGAAGTTTGAGATACATAATATGAGAAAGGAAACAATTTAAATTTATGTCAACAGATATTCATTTACCAAAGGAAATTGCTTAAATTTATGTTAACAGGTATTCATTTATCATATAATAGCACCTGTCTTGTAAATCTATTTTCAAGGCCACTTTGAATTTTTATGTTCTTTTATTTTCTTGATGTTGTGAGGAAGTTTATGGTAAAGGTTTTTGCCAGTTTGCAGTGGTCCATTTTGCCTGAGAGTTGTGCTTGCATGTTTGCTGTGGAAGTCTGATTTTTGCCTGATACTATGTGTGTGGACTGCTTGATTTGTACATACTAAGTGGTTTTTAGTTTCTGAAATTTTCCTTATGTATGAAATTATCTCAAGAACGTGCAGGAATAGTAGTGTTAGTATCTGGAGTGCTTTAAAAAGGGATTTGCAAAAATTTATGGATGTGGCAGTTTCAATTGTCCTCATAATCCTCTTCTGTGCTATGAAACAGCTTTTGCTTATTGGCGAATTTCCCCCAATAATCATCCCATATCGCAGTAGTGATACTGCCTGGGCATAATACACATTTTGTAGTGTTTCTTTTGTGTACACCTAGCTAGTATTTTTTTATGCTATAGGATATTGTGCCCCCCCCCATGAACCATGGACCTTGCTGTTGGTGGGGAGGCTTGCGTGCCTCAGCGATACAGATAGCCATACCGTAGGTGCAACCACAACGGAGGGGTATCTGTTGAGAGGCCAGACAAACTTGTAGTTCCTGAAGAGGGGCAGCAGCCTTTTCAGTAGTTGCAGGGGCAATAGTCTGGATGATTGACTGATCTGGCCTTGTAACATAACCAAAACGGCCTTGCTGTGCTGGTACTCCGAATGGCTGGAAGCAAGGGGAAACTACGGCCGTAATTTTTCCCGAGGGCATGCAGCTTTACTGTATGGTTAAATGATGATGGCATCCTCTTGGGTAAAATATTCCGGAGGAAAAACAGTCCCCCATTCTGATCTCCGGGCGGGGACTACTCAGGAGGATGTCGTTATCAGGAGAAAGAAAACTGGCGTTCTACAGATTGGAGTGTGGAATGTCAGATCCCTTAATCGGACAGGTAGGTTAGAAAATTTAAAAAGGGAAATGGATAGGTTAAAGTTAGATATAGTGGGAATTAGTGAAGTTCAGTGGCAGGAGGAACAAGACTTTTGGTCAGGCGAATACGGGGTTATAAATACAAATTCAAATAGGGGTAATGCAGGAGTAGGTTTAAAAATGAATAAAAAAATGAGAGTGCGGGTAAGCTACTACAAACAGCATAGTGAATGCATTATTGTGGCCAAGATAGACACGAAGCCCACGCCTACTTCAGTAGTAAAAGTTTATATGCCAACTAGCTCTGCAGATGACGAAGAAATTGAAGAAATGTATGATGAAATAAAAGAAATTATTCAGATAGTGAAGGGAGACGAAAATTTAATAGTCATGGGTGACTGGAATTTGGTAGTAGGATAAGGGAGAGAAGGAAACATAGTAGGTGAATATTGATTGGGGGGAAGAAATGAAAGAGGAAGCCGCCTGGTAGAATTTTGCACAGAGCACAACTTAATCATAGCTAACACTTGGTTCAAGAATCATAAAAGAAGGTTGTATACCTGGAAGAACCCTGGAGATACTAAAAGGTATGAGATAGATTATATAATCGTAAGACAGGCATTTAGGAACCAGGTTTTAAATTGTAAGACATTTTCAGGGGCAGATGTGGACTCTGACCACAATCTAGTGGTTATGAACTGTAGATTAAAACTGAAGAAACTGCAAAAAGGTGGGAATTTAAGGAGATGGGACCTGGATAAACTGAAAGAACCAGAGGTTGTACAGAGTTTCAAGGAGGGCATAAGGGAACAATTAACAGGAATGGGGGAAAGAAATACATTAGAAGAAGAATGGGTAGCTTTGAGGGATGAAGTAGTGAAGGCAGCAGAGGATAAAGTAGGTAAAAAGATGAGGGCTGCTAGAAATCCTTGGGTAACAGAAGAAATATTGAATTTAATTGATGAAAGGAGAAAATATAAAAATGCAGTAAATGAAGCAGGCAAAAAGGAATACAAACGTCTCAAAAATGAGATCGACAGGAAGTGCAAAATGGCTAAGCAGGGATGGCCAGAGGACAAATGTAAGAATGTAGATGCTTATCTCACTAGGGGTAAGATAGATACAGCCTACAGGAAAATTAAAGAGACCTTTGGAGAAAAGAGAACCACTTGCATGAATATCAAGAGCTCAGTAGGAAACCCAGTTCTAACCAAAGAAGGGAAAGCAGAAAGGTGGAAGGAGTATATAGAGGGTCTATACAAGGACGATGTACTTGAGGACAATATTATGGAAATGGAAGAGAATGTAGATGAAGATGAAATGGGAGATACGATACTACGTGAAGAGTTTGACAGAGCAGTGAAAGACCTAAGTCGAAACAAGGCCCCGGGAGGAGACAGTCGTGACAAAACTCTACCATCTGGTGAGCAAGATGTATGAGACAGGCGAAATACCCTCAGACTTCAAGAAGAATGTAATAATTCCTATCCCAAAGAAAGCAGGTGTTGACAGATGTGAAAATTACCAAACTATCAGTTTAATAAGTCACAGCTACAAAATACTAACACGAATTCTTTACAAACGAATGGAAAAACTGGTAGAAGCTGACTTCGGGGAAGATCAGTTTGGATTCCGTAGAAATATTGGAACACTTGCGGCAATACTGACCTTACGACTTATCTTAGAAGAAAGATTAAGAAAAGGCAAACCTACATTTCTAGCATTTGTGGACTTAGAGAAAGCTTTTGACAATGTTGACTGAAATACTCTCTTTCAAATTCTAAAAGTGGCAAGGGTAAAATACGGGGAGCGAAAGGCTATTTACAATTTGTACAGAAACCAGATGGCAGTTATAAGAGTTGAGAGACATGAAAGGGAAGCAGTGGTTGGGAAGGGAGTGAGACAGGGTTGTAGCCTTTCCCCAATGTTATTCAATCTATATATTGAGCAAGCAGTAAAGGAAACAAAAGAAAAATTCGGAGTAGGTATTAAAATCCATGGAGAAGAAATAAAAACTTTGAGGTTCACCGATGACATTGTAATTCTGTCAGAGACAGCAAAGGACTTGGAAGAGCAGTTGAACGGAATGGACAGTGTCTTGAAAAGAGGATATAAGATGAACATCAACAAAAGCAAAACGAGGATCATGGAATGTAGTCGGATTAAGTCGGGTGATGCTGAGGGAATTAGATTAGGAAATGAGACACTTAAAGTAGTAAAGGAGTTTTGCTATTTGGGGAACAAAATAACTGATGATGGTCGAAGTAGAGAGGGTATAAAATGTAGACTGGCAATGGCAAGGAAAGCGTTTCTGAAGAAGAGAAATTTGTTAATGTCGAGTATAGATTTAAGTGTCAGGAAGTCGTTTCTGAAAGTATTTGTATGGAGTGTAGCCATGTATGGAAGTGGAACATGGACGATAAATAGTTTGGACAAGAAGAGAATAGAAGCTTTTGAAATGTGGTGCTACAGAAGGATGCTGAAGATTAGATGGGTAGATCACGTAACTAATGAGGAGGTAATGAATAGGATTGGGGAGAAGAAAAATTTTTGGCGCAACTTGACTAGAAGAAGGGATCGGTTGGTAGGACATGTTCTGAGGCACCAATTTAGTACTGGAGGGCAGCGTGGAGGGTAAAAATCATAGAGGGAGACCAAGAGATGAATACACTAAGCAGATTCAGAAGGATGTAGGTTGCAGTAGTTACTGGGAGATGAAGAAACTAGCGCAGGATAGAGTAGCATGGAGAGCTGCATCAAACCAGTCTCAGGACTGAAGACCACAACAACAACAGTTATTGTGCTAAGCTTCTTGCTGATGTATTTGATGTATGTGTCCCACTTCATATTGTTCTGAGCCCATAATTCCAGAATTTTGTTGAGTTTACTGTTTCTAAGTTTTTATGAAATAGATTTATGGTGGGGCTTAATGGATGTTTATTGTGTGTGGTATGAAGGTGCAGTGCAACAATTTTCTCCGTGTTATTAATAAGATTATTTGTAATGGACCATCTTGTTATGTGTGTGGTGCAATATTGTACATAATATTGTAGTTCTGCAGCACTTTTGCCTTTTACCAATACATTTGCATCATCTGCAAATTTTATATATTTTCTGGAATAGCTGGATGATTCTGTGCCATTGATAAATATTAAGAACAGCACTAGGCCCAAGATAGAACCTGGGGCACACCATACTTAATTTTTTTCCTTTAGATTGTTAGGTGTACATAATGGTTTCATCCTGATACATGATTTCAACTATCTGCTCTCTGCTTTTCAGGTATGATGTCACGCACTCATGTGCCAGGCCTCTCATTCCTACATACTCCAATTTTTCAAGTAATAAGCTGTGGTTTATCACATTAAAAGCTATTGTGAGGCCCAAAAATATTGCTGCTTTGTGTTCTTTCTGTTCTACTGCATCATGGCTTCATTAACAAAGTGGAAAATGGCAGTTTCTGTTGATTTGAGGCTTTTTGAACCCATGTTGGGTATTTGATACAAAATTATTTTTTTCTATGATTGAAATCAGTCTTTTGTAAAAAAGTTCTTCCAGTAATTTAGAAAAACCAGACAGCCAGAATATTGGTGTGTAGTTTTTTTCATTTGTCATGTCTCCCTTCTTGAAAAGAGCTCTTACCTGGCCATTTTTAGTTTTTCTGGGAAAATACCACTACACAATAAAGAGTTGCAAAGATGAGTTATGGGCTTAGTCAGCACTGTTGCACATTCTCTTATATGTAAAAGAATGTGCAATGTAATAAGGAACATGGTCTGTACCTGAAGAAAATTTTGATTTTAATTCAGTTTTAAAATTCATTATTTCGTTTTCATCTGTTGCATACAAAAAGATTGCTTTTTAATTTAAGTTAACTTTTTACCCATCTCTGTTTCCAGAAGCTGTTTTTTGCTGTTGTTCTATCAATGTGTTTGCTGCTTCTGTGAGATATACTTTAAATGCATCAGCTACTCTGTGTGGGTCAGAAATTTTGTCTCCATTTTCAAGGAGATTAATGTTACTGTGTCTTTCCTGTGTTTTGCCAGTTTCTGTCCTAACAGTGGCCCATTGCTTTCATTTTATTCGTAGCTTTTTCCATGCAGACATAATTTGTTAGCTTTTGTGACTTTCTGGTAACTTTATTTAGGATCTATTTGTCTCTTTTAAAATATGCATCAAATTTTGGAGTTGTTTTTGTTTGCTTGGCTATAGCAGCGAAATCTTTTTCCTTTTAGTGAAACTTTTTTGCCTGAAGTTGTACAACTACTTTTTGCATGTTTTCCCTGATTTTCTTTTTTCTGTTTGGGAAGCACAGTTCAAAGTAATGCTGGAAGGTGCTTAGGAATTTATCAGGATGGCTGGACATGGGTTTCAACCACCATCCTCCCAAATGTGAGTCCAGTGTGATAACCACTGCACCACTTCGCTCAGTGGTTACTAACGTTTTGTTAGGATGTACAGGGTGATCTATTTTCACTTATATTATCTGTGCAATGTGATCTCCAAAATCTGTGGTGAAACATTTTGCATTACATTTTGTAAGAATACCAGTAAATATTTGGTCTATTGTTGTGGCTGAAGTGTTTGTTATATATGTTGCTGTTTCCATTGTAGATTTCAAGTTAAATGTTAAGAGGTGGTTCAATATGTCAGTTTGTTGTTTTGATTCTACAGAAAAATCAATATTAAAATCACCACTAATAATCAGACCTCTGTTCTTTTTTCATAATTTATGAAAGAGCTATTCTAAATTTTGTAGTAAAGAGTTCATGTCACTATCGGAGCCCCTGTACAAACAGATTATGGCCATATTTTCATTTAACAGTTCAATACCTGATATTTCCATATCTCTTTCTCTGGGAATATCTTCCGGGAACTGAATGGGCACAAATTTGATATCACTTATAATGTAGACACAATTGCCACCACAACCTTTTGCTTTCCTGCAGAAAAAACTACCTAGTGTGATGTCTGGAAGATATACTATTTTCAGTGTGTCTTTCTGCAGCCAGTGTTCAGTTATACACAGGACTGAAACATCTTTAAGTTCATTCTCTCGTAGTACTTGAAATTCATCAAGTTTATTTGTTAGGGACTGCACATTTTGGTGAAACACTACAAGGTCACTACAAGGTCCTGAAATTTGGGGCCTCCATTTTATGAATCTTGGATGAATGTGGTGCTGAGTTGGCATCCTCCTTCTTCTGATGGGCACTAAAGCTCTCATACTTCATACAGGCTGTCTTCAATCTTCCACTGGGTTGCCAAGCAATGGGAGGTTCTTGTGTACAAATGATGGCATCTCTTTCTTCTTTTCTGGGAGTGAATGTCTGGAGGATTGTGGTTTCTTCTTCCTTGAGTCTGATCTTTTTAGCTGAGTGTTTTTCCGTAAAAAACACACACATTTTGTTTAGGTGTCCCTGTGTCTTCCTCCAATAGTTGATGCTGACGTTGGGGATATTTTCATTTCTTCTTCAGCAGCTAATTCTAATGTTAGTGCCGGTTTCATATCTTGTTTAGGTTTTATACAGGGTGTTACAAAAAGGTACGGCCAAACTTTCAGGAAACATTCCTCACACACAAAGAAAGAAAATATGTTATGTGGACATGTGTCCGGAAATGCTTACTTTCCATGTTAGAGCTCATTTTATTACTTCTCTTCAAATCACATTAATCATGGAATGGAAACACACAGCAACAGAACATACCAGCATGACTTCAAAAACTTTGTTACAGGAAATGTTCAAAATGTCCTCCATTAGCGAGGATACATGCATCCACCCTCTGTCGCATGGAATCCCTGATGCGCTGATGCAGCCCTGGAGAATGGCATATTGTATTACAGCTGTCCACAATACGAGCACGAATAATCTCTACATTTGGTACCGGGGTTGCGTAGACAAGAGCTTTGAAATGCCCCCATAAATGAAAGTCAGGAGGGTTGAGGTCAGGAGAACGTGGAGGGCATGGAATTGGTCCGCCTCTACCAATCCATCGGTCACCGAATCTATTGTTGAAAAGCATACGAACAGTTGGACTGAAACATGCAGGAGCTCCATCGTGCATGAACCACATGTTGTGTCGTACTTGTAAAGGCACATGTTCTAGCAGCACAGGTAGAGTATCCCGTATGAAATCATGATAACGTGCTCCATTGAGCGTAGGTGGAGGAACATAGGGCCCAATCAAGACATCACCAACAATGCCTGCCCAAACGTTCCCAGAAAATCTATGTTGATGACGTGATTGCACAATTGCGTGTGGATTCTCGTCAGCCCACACATGTTGATTTTGAAAATTTACAATTTGATCACGTTGGAGTACATACTGAAGAAACTAAAATGAGCTCTAACATGGAAATTAAGCTTTTCCGGACACATGTCCACATAACATCTTTTCTTTATTTGTGTGTGAGGAATTTTTCGTGAAGGTTTGGCCATACCTTTTTGTAACACCCTGTATATGCAGATTTCATTTGATTTATTGCACTTGGTTGTTGAAGTTAATCTTCTTCTGTGATTGGTTTTATCTGTGGTGGCTGGCTATAATTAGACTTTGTTTCAGATTGGATATGTCTACACAGCTTTTCTTTTCCCTTCATCACCACACACAAACCGTGTTTTACATAATCACTTCATCTCAGGAATGTGTTCACATTTACAGTGTTGGCATGACTGTGCTTTAGAGTCAAATTTAGCAAACAATTGTTGATTTGATATAGTTTGTTGTTACAGTGTAACTCATCAAATTTCTATGGAATTGTACAGAGTATGACTTTAATATGTTTTGTTTTTTGTAATAGATCAGCAACACTCTCTGTGAAGTCTTGAATCTTGTTTTTGATATCATTTGCTCCACCCATGATGATCAAATAGTCATCTTTTGTGAAATTTGTGATCTTGCCTTTCACATTGTTCATGATTTCTCTAAATGGTGCATTTGATTTTTTCAATGAAAACGTATGAGAGTTGGACTGTATTTTTTTGTTTAAGTCTCTCACAATGCTGCCTACAACTGTCTGCTAACAGAAGAATTTTCTGTTTAATACCTCCATTTATCTTTTCCAATTTGTTTTTTGTACTTGTACTGCCCTCACCAGCTGAGCTTTGTTGACGTTTCGAATTTTTATCAAATAGTCAAATTCTACAAACTGTAGATTTTCACTGGAGTGTTTACAGTTTTTGATTGCTATTTCGTTCCTCATTTTGTGTGTAACTTTGCACTGTTCACTGTGTTCATTTTTGTGGATAACAATTTCAAGTACACTAACTTTAGATTCCAGCATTTTGAGTTTCTTGAAAAGGCCACAGTTTTCTTGTTTAGGCATCCCTATAATTTTGTTTTTTCTTCAAATCTCATGCTGTAATTCCACAATGTTGTGTGATACATTTCTATTACTGATACAAGCCTGCTTTGTTTCCAATATTGTAGCAATTGGACTTATGTTTTTTAGTTTAAGTACACATGCATTGCAAGCACTTACACCTTTTTGACACAACTTTTTGCACTTTACACACAAGATACTCGCATTTACACAGTCATTTTGAACACAATTTACTGACCATATTTTACTCATCATTGTTTGCCATATCAGCATACTAGAAACTGTATATAACAGGTTACAAAAAGAGACTATTTAGATGATGTATTTTAATACCCATTGACTATATATGGTCTAGCTGAATATGATTGGCAATAATGTGCAAAACTGGTTCAGCAAAAAAGTTTGAGTAAATAAAAGAAAATAAATACATGCAGCTTAGGTTGACATTAAAATGTTAAAAATAACCTTTATCACATACACGTAAAAGCTGCACTGGATCCGAGCTTCAAAGTTCTTCATCATTCATATATACTTAGCAATTGATGAAATGATATAAGTTTTTAAATGAATATCCACATTTTGTGTATTGTGTGTTGTACACAGGCTTGAGAAATTTGTTGACACTGGCAACACAACTGAACTTTGAGTTTATGTCAACAAAGTAAAGTAAGATGAAAGTCTCGGACAAGAATGTGGGACTTATTGTTATAATACTGAGCCAAAGTGTAATTATGATAATGACCACTATGTCAAAAAAGGCGTTAGTTATGCCCAAGTTTTAGTGACTTTTGAGGTATCTGTACCTCATAAAATCTGGCCCAAAATCAATCGATAAGTCTAGAATGTTGTCTTAAACTAAAATTTATCATTTCACACCACAATGAATATGAAGGGAAATAAGATGCCTGAAAAGACAAGTGCGAAAGTTCATGACTATACTGAGAGGTTGATGAGATTGGCTTCTCCCTAGGGTAGAGGCACAGAGAGGGTACAAAACTGACTGAAAAAAAAGGTTTAAAAGTTAGACTGCTGTTGACTCTGATATATTACTTATGAAAATGAAATAATTAAATGTCAAAAGTAATGCAATACTACCTTAAAAGAAATAGCAATCATCTGTAGATTAGGGAAGTTATCATGGAAATGTATCCAATCTGGCATTCTGTCCTTGATCTGTACTCTTTTCTCTCTGTGTATAAATGAAATTTTGTCTGTGTTGTAAATAATTTAGGAGTAAAGGTAACAACTCACTGAATAGTAGAGGCATGGAGTCTTTGACAGGCATGCAAGGCATCAGAGAAGATTGAGAGCTTCACTAACTTTTGGACGATTTCTTTTTTGAGCTACAGTACCATACGCACACATACACATGAGCATGTGTGCGTGCATACACAAATCCATCCATGCACACCCACCCACACACACCCACACCTACACGCACACCCACACTCACAATCACACACCCACCCATTCTCCCACCCAATCACACTCGCCCACCCACACATCTAGCCCCCCTCCTGCCCCCCCCCCTCCCTTTACACACACACACACACACACACACACACACACACACACACAGAGAGAGAGAGAGAGAGAGAGAGAGAGAGAGAGAGAGAGATGCATATACATTATGTCAGCCAAATACACAATGCTAGGATGGCAGTTTGGCAGGTAACCAAGTGTAAGGAGTGAAGAGTGGTACGAAATTGGATGGAAGGTCAGGGAAGTTGAGGAAAGTTGGCTGACAGTTTGGATGGAGGCAGCAGATGTATGTGATAGGAAAGCAGGAGGTAGAGGTAGCAATTGCTCGAAATAGAAGTGTGACACAAGGGCACTTTAACCACTAAAAACATGCAGTGCATGATGATGATGATAATTTCAAGAATTTTATTCACCATAGATCATTTTACAATGATATTGGCTTCGTCATACAAGATGTACTAGTACATACAGAATAACAAAATAAACTTCTGTCAATACATTATAAATACATTTGAAGCATGGCAATGTACCAAATTACAAAGGATAGCTTTTAAAAGCTAACACAACAAGCTATCTTATAATCTAATATAATATGGTATTTTATTGTTTATAGTATAAACTTTGTAATTACACACGATTAACCACAGCACAAAATAATATGTTTAACTACAGACAACTTTTAAATGCTTATATTCTCCTCAGGCATCTCAAAGAATTCTTTAATGTCATAGAATGGATGATCTGACAGCCAGCTGTACCACTTAATTTTAAAAGAATTTGTATCCATAGACTGAACATGAATTGGCAGTTTATTGAACATTTTGAGTGGGTTAACTATGTGGGAATTTCCTGTGCTCGCTAATCTGTAGCGCAGTATGTCTAAATTACCGTTCGCCCTGGTGTTGTGTTCGTGTATTTCCTTTCTGGCAACAAATTCTGAAATATTATTTTTAATATAGAGTACAGACACATAGATGTATAAATTTATAATTGTAAGTATTCTGAGTCTGGAGAAAAGAGGACGACGGTGCTCCCTATGACCTCTTTTACATATTATATGTATGACTTTTTTTTGTAATTTCAATACGTTTTTGATGTGAGGGGAGTGCCCCCATATAATAAGACCATATGAAATATGTGACTGGAATAGCCCAAAGTATGTCACCCTGAGGTACTCCAAGCTCACTACCTCCCTTAGTTTCAAGAGAAGGTACGCCACCTGAGATATTTTTTCGCATACATGATTGACACGTTCCTCCCAATATAGTTTTGAGTCAATGTGAATACCTAAGAGTTTTACCGACTTATTGCCTACTTCATTTGATGTTCCCATTAAAAGTTGTTGTGTTTTGTCAGGGTTGCAAACCAGTCCAGGGCCTTATCTAATGTTTCTTTTGTTAGGTTATTCAGATCTGAAATGTTCTGATGTGTGGTAAGTAGTGTTGTATCGTCAGCATAACACACAACAGGGTGAGCTATATTTTTAGGTAAATCATTAATAGCGACAATGAAGAAGAAGGGTCCAAGGATAGACCCTTGTGGTACACCTGTGCTGATTTCCATGATGGATGAATTTAAATTTCTGACTGAAACGAATTGTTTTCGGTTACTTAAATAAGAATTTATCACAGATAAAGTGCTCCCTCTCACCCCATAAAACTCTAGTTTCCCCAGTAGTATGTCAACAGGAATGCACTCGAAAGCTTTGCTTAGGTCTCATAATACCAGTGATGCCATGTTATTATTTTCAAAAGCTGTTAAGGTTTGGTCAATGATTTCCAAGATGGCCCCTGTTGTGTTCTTCCCCTTTTGAAAGCCAAACTGATTGTTACATAGGATATTGTGTTTTTCAAAGAAGTTGCTTATTTGTGTGTGTATCAGCGCCTCAAATACCTATGAGAATATTGGAACAGTGGAGACTGGTCTGTAGCTTTCCTTTTTTAAAAACTGGGACAACTTTTGATACCTTGAGTGCATCCGGAAAAACTCCAAATTCTACACATTTATTAAAAATATAAGTTAATGGTTTGGCGATTGAGTGTATTGTTTTTTTAATTATGCTATTTGATAACCAATAACAGTCCATACTTTTAGAACCTGAAAATTTGGATACAGCTTTTATAACATCAGCAGGTGTGACAGCCCTCCATTGAAATGCCAGGTTAACAGGCAGTGGTGTTCCAACAAGGTTCATTGCAGATGAATTTGTTGCTTTGATACTGTTACTAATTTCTTTAACTGAGTTTAAAAAGTACTCGTTTAATTCTTCAGGATCAAGCAGAGCTGTTTCTGTGCGTTTCGGTGTATTCTCTTGTTTTATTATTTGCCAGGCTGCCTTGCATTTATTGGGAGCTCTTTCTATATAGTTCTCCACTGCTTGCTTTTTTGCCAGAAGAAGTTTAGCTTTATAGTATTTTTTGCATTTCAGATATGACCTATGAATGTTCACACTCTGTTCTGCCCCTTGGTCAGAGGCTTGTTTATGCATCTGGTACAGCATATGCATGTTTCCTCTAATTTCTACTAGCTCTTGTGTGAACCAGTTCAGACTTTTCTTTTTCATTTCATTTGGATATCTAATTTTTTTTACTGGTGAGCAAGAATACCATAAATCTGTGTACTTTTTAAAGAAGTTACCAAAGCTAATTTCAGCTTCCCTTTTTCCAGATATATAAAGATATTCCAGATATATAAAGTCCCAATCTGCACTTCCTAATCTATCAACAAACATATTTATGTACTCTTCCTTCTATCTTTGTACCACTACTACTTTAGATTCTTCAGTTTTAACTGGCTGCCTCTTACAGAGGGTAAGGAGTAGTGGCTCATGATCTGCAAGTCCACTTCCTGCAAGTCTAACTGTAAAATCCTCCCTATGGAAATTCACAATAATATTGTTTATACAGACATTCTTACGTGTGGCACAGTTATTTGTACAATAGAGGTCTAATGATCTTAGCATATTCAAAAATGTCCTAGCAACTGGTCTCTGTGTGTTTACCATTTCTATGTTGAAATCACCACATATAGCAATTCTCGTTTTACTCTTCAATATTTTTTTAATTATTAATTAACATTTTTCAATAAACAAATTTACATCACCATCTGGCGACCTATATAGACTAACTACCACTATATTTTCATTCATTAGTTTTACACAACTAAACTCCCCATCTAGCTCTGAGGAGTATGTAGATACATCAATTCTGGAAAACATTATTCCTTCTTTGACAAAAATTCCTGCCATTCTTTCTCTGTTTTCTACATATCATGTCTCCCACGACATACCCTTGGGGAATGAACATATTTACTTGTTCTTGTGTTAACCAGTGCTCAGATACACATATAACATCTACATGCTCAGTGTTACATAAATGTTCTAATTCTAAAATTTTATTTCTAATACAATGTATGTTAACTTGTAGAAAAGTAAGTAGTTTGTCTCTGTCTGTATTCCTCTGAGAGCAGTTTGACTTTATATTTGAAGTTGTAGGTTCCGTTAATGTCTTTCATCTTGATGCACTGTGATCATGTGTGTTATGATAGTCACATACCTGTTCATCCACTTGATGACTCACTTTGTTAACGGCTTTCGTCTGTGAAACCACTCCTGATCCCACCAAAAATCCTGGTCCCTCGGTTGTGGTTTCTTTTTTCGGGTTGACTGCCGTACTCCATGTGTTGGTATTCTCATCCCTTGAGCTTGACTTGCTGTTCTTCTTTTTGCAAGTAGGTCTCTCTTCTTATATGGTGCCTTCTTTCCTGCCACCTTATTTGCTGCTTCTTCAAACTTTTGCACTGTCCTCTTGGGTAAATTTATTGCTTGAGTAATTGTCCTCTCCCCACAAACAGAGTTCACTTTTAAGGATTCTGTTGTTATTTGTGATGGAGTTGTGTCAATAACAATTCTCACTGATTCTTTATCTGAGACTTCAGTATCCTTCCATTTAAGTTCTATTGCTGTTTTGTACACTTTCCTGTTTGTTTCCACTGATTCATAAATCCTTGTGGCAATTAGTTCTTTACCAGTTGCATTAAGGTGTTGTCCATGTGCTGTATAAAGCTCCTTGTTACTAGGAGTATCAATAAAGCAAGTGTTATGGAAGCCTTTCACTGTTTTTTTTAGTTTTCTGTTTGCAGATTGAATTTCTTGGTTTACACAAGACCATTCAGGCAGGTCATGTGTATGTGGTACACCAACTACAATCACTTTTGTATTTGTATTTTGTAATGCTGACAAGGCTTTATGTAGTGAACGAATTGCCAACTTGGTTTCATTCTTTGCTACATTGTTAGCCCCTGTCCAGATAACTGCAAAATCTTCACTTGTCAACTTATGGAGGTCATTACATTTTTTTTTTAGTATTACACTAGTGGGGGCACCTGGTATCATCTTCCCTTCAACATCATATTTATTTGAAGCTAAGTTTAAAATGTTTCTTGCACAGTCTCTGCCATGGCTATCTGAGGCAATGAATATTTTGGGTCTCCTATTCACTGACTGACTCTCAGGAGCAAAGGTTTGCATTTTCATTGCTGGACCCATAGATTGATTTCCTTTTTGAACTGCATTCTGTGTTGTGGTATGCACACTGTGTTGTGAATCGTGATTTATGTTGGGTGCATCAAATCTGTAGTTTTTGCACATTTATATCTTGCCTGATTCTCGCTTCTGTAGTTCGTTTGTTAGCAGACATATAATTGTTTTCGAATACTTAAGTTCCTTTCTTACTATTCGGAGTTCATTCTGCAACTTTTCGCACACACACATTTTTAACGGGTCTGTTTTGATTTCGACCATATCGTCACCGTCAGTACGAAAACAATCACTGCATTTCCAGCTTTTCACTCTATTCGTTGAATTTACACACGAGTAATGGAATTTCCTGTTACACTTTACACAACACATGCCTTTTCTTGCTGTTTTGTTACAGGAACACGGTTTATTCCACGCTTCCTCACTTATTTCGTAAATAGAATTCAAATTTTCCGAACTGGTCGCGGCCATTGTGCACTAGTTAGTTTCAAAGCACAATATCAATGATGATGATGCTGTCAGCGAGTGGGTTGGGGTGAGATGACAGAACAGAGGAAGGGGACACTGAAAAGTGGGTGGCTCCACCCATACTTCTGCCCATCTCAAGTCCACTAACCA
Source organism: Schistocerca cancellata (assembly GCF_023864275.1). Lineage (NCBI taxonomy): Eukaryota > Metazoa > Arthropoda > Insecta > Orthoptera > Acrididae > Schistocerca > Schistocerca cancellata. The sequence continues at coordinate 462,638,055 of NC_064627.1, read as the reverse complement.
TCATTACTACGTGCATTTTGACAGATGTCATCTGTTTCACACCAAAAAATCACCCCCATAAGGCCTTGCCACACCCATAGGCAACACATCTGTGATGATGAGAATTGCCTTGCTCAATATGTTGTAGGTCTCACTAAGTCCTTCACAGACAGGTACTATCCCTCAATGCTAACCTATAAACTGATTTCTCACACCACATCTTCAAGCAGCCATAATCCTCCCTCCACTTGGCAGAACCAGGTGCAAGGAAACACCCCTCCTCACCCAATACCATCCTAGGATGTAACAGGCAAACCATATACTTTGCAATATTTTTATCTAGCAATGTGCTTGGAAATGAGAGACAGCCTACTCACCATCATTCCCACCCTTTCTAATGATAGAGAGTGACTGAAGACATTGCTGAAGATGAGGAAGTTGTTGGAGCAGTTGTTGGCACTAAAGTGTTTCATAACAGTATTAACTATGGAAATAATTATATTGAAGACACATTGCCTGTTCAGTGTTCTCTTGGGATAGTGTCTTATCCCAGAGATATCTCAACATAAATGTTCCCAGCTGGTAGATATCGCTGACTCAGAGCCATATGTTTCAGATCCTTCCATGTTATGACTTTGATGAGTTAGTACTTAATTTTACCTGTTTATTTAATTATTTCTCCAAAGTGAAAGATGGGCCATGTTTTGAATTGTTTCTACCTCACTCAACAACTGTATAGTGATTCAGACATTCTTGTTCAGTTACTGTTTGGTGTCTGTCAGGAGGCACTTTGTTTTCTGAATCAATCATGAAGGGAAGTATAATCAGGTTATAGTTCCCACCAGAATATGCTGCAAAGACAGGAGAATTGTTTTTAGCATCTTTCATATGCTAGTTCTTATTGTGAAGAAACAGGCTTTCATTTCAGGGAAGCATGTTGTTCCAACTGTTCCTTGAACTTTTCAACAAACCATTCCTATCATGTAAACAGGTCATTTATAATCACAACAACATACTTTTGAACTGCATCACACGTACACTCCTTTTGTACTTCTTCATTTTTAACAGAACTCACTATTCACTACATGTTATGGAAATTATATGTAGATCACTCAAGTTTCAGTGATGAGCAATAGAATTAGCAGTGATAAATTTGAATTTTTACCCTGATTTATAGACTGATGCATTACCTCTATTTCTGACAAACTCCCTATTTCCTAAACATCAGGAATTCTTCATGTCTTCACAGAAACTTAGGAAGTTACTCCAAGTAATGGAATAGGAAAAAGACCCCAATAACTGGTACACTGGGATGTACTCCCTGCCACGTACTTCACAGTGGTTTGCCGAGTATAGATGTAGATGTAGATGAAGTAATCAGGTGACTGTGTGATACTGTGTCAAATGTCTTGGAGGAATCTAGGTAGATTAAATGGGAGCTAGATTTGAGACACATTATGAGTGTAGAAAGGCGGTGATGTAACACACAATTGATCTTCTTAGCACTTTCTGTGGTTTTTGGGAGCAGGATATTTTCTTTTTGAAAGAAATCATTGTACTTGTGTTTGAGTCCCTATTTACATCTTTTCCCTGTTCTGCCACTTGTTATACGATTTGTTTCCATATTTTCATCATTTCATATTAATTTTTCCATCAGATTTTGTGACTTAGTGTACTTTTGGTATTACCATTTATCTATGATTTGTTGTTTCTTCTTTTGCTTGTTTGTTACCTTTATTTGTGTTTAGATTGTGAAAATGACTGTAGTAACATGACTTACAGGTTTATTAGCACTTTCTGTGAAGACTGACACTGACTTATTTTTCAGGTTTCCAGTGGTGCAAATAATGCAGTAACAGAAGATGAACTGCGAGAAATAGGAAGGGGAGAGTCATCACTTCCATTTGGAGATACCAGCTATTTATCATCACTTTCATTTGGACAGCAGAAACATACTGACTCAACAGTCAGTGCAGCAGAAACTTTAGACTCAAATACAGATGAACTGTTATATTCTGTAAGACAACTTGGGGAGTGTACTATCCAGGCAGTGACTAAACAGGAAGTTAATTCTTAATGCATACTGTACTCTGAAATTTTCATATATTAAATGTGAATGTGACAGTGAATACCAAAGATGATAGTAATAGTGAAAGATGCAATTTTCTTTTCTTTTGGTCATGGTTTACTTATTTCTTTAATTTTATTTGGCCTTTGGCAGTGTATCACTATTTAGGAATGTGGTGATGGTTTGTCTTTATTTCCTTTACACTGCTTTATTGTTACTTTGTGTGTGTGTGTGTGTGTGTGTGTGTGTGTATGTGTGTGTGTGTGTGTGTGTGTGTGTGTGTGTGTGTGCTCTCTTCCCTTCTGCATGTCTCTGCTCTGTAATGCTTTTTCTATGAAGTATTGTGACAAGAGAAGGTATCAAAAACTAAAGGAAGTTAATGAAGGTTTTGCAGAAGATGTGTAATCAATACATACAGGAATGTAAACAGTTTGGCAATGAATGAAATATAGTGGTGGCTTTAAAAATGAAAAGTGATTTAGATAAGGAAAACATGGACACTCAGAGGTGCCATCAGCCTAGTTGCATTGATGGACTTTTAGAGAGGAAGTCTGCAGACCATTAGAAAGTTAACAATTTAAGTAGTAGCCTAAGTGCTGTGACTGGTGAAACAGATGCCATTATTAGTAGTTTATTTTTATTGTGTGTTTTATAAATGTTGTGTTATGATATGTTTTCACATATTAAGCAGTGTTCCCATACAGATTCAGTGATTATAACTCATACAAGGGTTGCTCCTCCCCCCCACCCCCCCTCCCCAACCCTTACAAAATGAAAAAAATAGCAACTAGTTTTTACAAGCTATATATTTTCAAATTTGCTTACAAAACAACCTTCTCCCCTTCAAAATACTCCTCTCCATTACAACTAATACATTTGTCCCAGCGATCCTTCCTCTGTCTGAAACTTTTTTTGTAGTCATCTTTAGAAATGGCTGGCAGCTCCTCTCTGTTTTTTTCTTTACTTCTTCAGTGTTATCAAATTGGTGTCCTCCCATCCCCTTTTAATGTGTGGAAATAAGAAAAGTCGCACAGGGCCAGGTAAGGCGAGTATGGTGTATATGGGGTCTTTTTTTATGAATACTGTTGCATAAGCTTCTTAAAGCTTCCAAATAAAACATTTGGTAATGATATGACCTGGGGGAACAAACTCTGAATGAACTATGCCCTTTTCATCAAAACAGCAAATTAGCATTGTTTTGATGTTTGATTTGACTTGATGACATTTTTTTGGATGGGGTGTCCATGACATCTTCCATTGGCTTTGACTGTTGCTTTGTTTCTGGGCTGTAACCATAGCACCATGACTCATTACCAGTAACGACCTTTGACAGAAAATCTTAATCAGTTTCAAGCTGTTGTTTCAAAGCATGACATGTTTCAACTCGACGTTTGTTTTGATTGCCAGTCAGAATCTAAGGAATGAACTTGGCAGCAACCTTTCTCATTCCCACATCTTCCATTAAAATGTGCTGATCTGACCTCCAAAATAGCCCACGAATCTCTGACAGTTAGTCAATTGTCTGTCAATGGTCTATGAGCACAGGCTCTTGAATTTTTTCAATATTTCTGGTGATTTGGGCAGTTGATGGACATCCAGAATGAGGTTTGGCATCAATCAACATGTTGCCATTTTTAAATTGAGCAACCACTTTTACACTTGAGTTTTCAGTAGCCTCATTATGGTAAGCTGTTTCCTACAATAAAACAGTTTCAGCAGCATTTTTACCAAGTAGAAAAAAATTTTTCACAGCTGCATGTTGTTCACTTAAACTTGCCATTATAAAAAATGAAACAAGAATGAAACAGTGCTAGCAAAAACAATCACTGCAGGTGAACAAAACAAGCCAGGTTGACAACATGGGGACACTGAACTCGCAATGAGTTACGCTATACACACCTAGTAGCAGAAATATGAGTACATATTACACAAGCTCCACTAGTCTGTTTTTTGGGTACCCCCAAGTATATCAAGAAACCCTTCTGGCCAGCACAGTCAGTTAATATTTTTCTATTATCAACCAGCATGGCCTTGTCACTTCCTTCTTATACGGGTAGCCTAACGGGCACGAGTGTAGCAGGCAGTGTGTGTGTTGGATAATACAACTGTAAAACAGTGTGTCTGAACCACTTGCCAGGAAATTGTACCTCTACAAATTGTTTTTATATCACTTGCATATTCGCATTTACATCATTTTAGCAGATGATGCTCTCTCAAAATTGTCATGTGTCAGCAGTTTTTCAAGTAGGAGTAAAATTTTGGTTCTCCAGTTCATTATTTTATTTTGTTAAGAACCATTCTTCCTTTATTCCCTTCATTGATTTCATGTTACTCAGGTTATAAGAATAGTCTCATGTATTCAGACCGAAAAGTGTCCATGAAATTTCACAGTAACTGTACAAAACGGTCTACATTGCATTTCTGATATAATCTTTGCTTCATCCAAGTACTGTGCCTCTGCATCATAATATTAAAGTAAGACCTCTGCTGCTGGCTGGGGTGGCTGAGCGGTTGTAGGTGCTACAGTCTGGAACTGCGCTACCGCTACTGTCACAGGTTCGAATCCTGCCTCGGGCATGGGTGTGTGTGATGTCTTTAGGTTAGTTAGGTTTAAGTAGTTCTAAGTTCTAGTGGACTGATGACCTCAGAAGTTAAGTCCCATAGTGCACAGAGCCATTTGAACCATTTTTAAGAACTTTGCTATGACACAAAACTATTGTGCCTTGGAAAGCTTAGGTATTATGTCTGCTAAGGCGTACTCTTTTCTTTCTTACTTGTACGGAAACTATAATTTGTTAATATGCCATAGTTAAACATAACATAAACTGCAAATTGATATATTGTAACTTTTGAGAAAAATACTGCTAATTTAGTATTGTCTTATTCATTAGTACTTCTTTATAAAAGATACTCATTTCTTTAAGGTATATAAAGGTTTGTCTTGCTTTGTTTTAATGTTGAATTTTGTAAATTGTGGATTCTAGATGAATGTTTTACACTAATAAATTAATTGAGAAAGCATTTACAATCTGATTTTAATAGCCTATCAATACTTTCCTTGAGAGACAATGGTTTTGATTGGTACTCAGATTTATAATTTTTAATTACAATTATGTACATGCACATGTAAAATTTTGCACTTCAAAAATGAAAAGACATAGCAACCTTTGACTATAATATCAGTGAGTCATTGTTGGAATCAGCCAACTCATACAAGTACTTGAGTGTAACACCTTGTAGGGATATTGGATTGTGGTTTATTAGTCTCATAACGTACATAATCTAAATCATTTGATTCAGGTACAGGAGACACTTCAAAATTTTGGTGGAGTTTTACCATATACATACAAAACCTGATTTTAACAAATGGTACCATAACAATAATGCAATATAAAATACACATACAATAAAAAATTAACAATTAATTACAACAACTGATTTTAACAAATGGTATCATAATAATAATACAATTTTGTTACACTTACAATAAAAGACTAACAATTAATTACCCCTTGCTCAAATCATCATGTCATCCTCTATGAATTCTTCTACTGAATAGTAGCATTTCTCCCACAGAATCTACTGTAGCCTTATTTTTAGACTCTCTGGCTTCATATTAAATATACTTCTGCCCATTAGCTTGTTATATATTGTCATCCCCATATACTGTGGAGTTGGTGCTTATAATTTCAAATGGTGTGTGGGTAACATAAAATTATTTTTATTTCTTGTGTTGTATGTGTGGTTAAAATGATTTTCCTCAAATAATTTTTGTCTGCTGTGTACAAAGATTATAATTTCATAAATGTATATGGAGGGAACTGTTAGGATTTGCAGGTTCCGAAATAATGGACGACAAGATTCTGTTTGCTGTGCACTACACATGTATCTTATAATTTTCTTTTGCAGTTTCAGTATTCGAGATACACTACTTGAATTTTCCCAGAAAATGATACCATACCTAATGACAGATTCAAAATAACTATGATATGCTATTTTTAGTGTACTCATGTCAGTAGAGTTTGCTAGTATTTGCATTGCAAATGCAAAGCTGCTTAGTTTATTTGATAGGAACTCAATATGTGTACTCCAGTTTAAGTTGTTGTCCACATTTAGTCCTAGGAATTTGACTGTGTTAACTTCTTCCATAAGATGATTGTGATGATGTATTTTAAGATCCACACATTTCAAATGTACCATATTGGTTTTTGCAATGTTCAGTTTTAAGCCATTTAACTGGAACCACTTTTCTAGAGTACCCATTGTGCTCACAATGGAGCTCAGAATTTTTTCTGCATCATCTTCAGTTAAAACAGAAGCGTCATCCGCAAACAGAACTGATGGGGAATTTATATTTATGGGCAAGTCATTTACATATAATAGGAACAGGATTGGCCCCAAAATGGAGCCTTGAGGCACACCTTGTGATACTGTACTCCATTTAGAATAATAATTCACTGCATTTGATATGACACTTACCCTTTGCTTTCTGTTGTGCAAGTATGATGTGAGTCATTTCAGAGCTTTGTCCTTAATCCCATATTTGTTTAATTTGTAGATAAGCAAGTCATGGTTCTCAGAGTCAAATGCTTGGAATGATCAAATGGTGAAATGGAATGATGAAATGGAATGATCACATGGGTTCAGTTGTGGGTAAAGCAGGTGCTAGACTTCAGTTTATTGGCAAATATTGGGGAACTGCAATCAGTCTACAAAGGAGATTCCCTACAAATCACCTGTGCATATGGCTGTGGAATATTGTTCAAGTGTGTGGGATCCATACCCTATAGGACTAACAGGGGATACTAAACATATACAGAGAAGGGCAGCACAAATGGTCACAGGTTTGTTAAATCCATGGGAGAGTGTCACAGAGATACTGTTAAAGGAACTGAACTGGAAGACTTTTGAAGATAGATGTAGACTATCCTGAGAAAATCTATTTACAAAGTTTCAGGAACTGGCTTTGAATGTTACTCCAGGAATATACTACAACCCCCTACATATTGCTCAGCTAGGGATCGTGAGGATAAAATTAGAATAATTACTGCATGCACAGAGGCATTCAGATAATCATTCATGTTCTGCTCTTTATGTGAATGGAACAAAAAGAAACCCTAATATCTGGTACAATGGGGCATACCCTCTGCCATGCATCTCATGGTGGTTTGCAGAGTATAGATATTAGTTAGTTACGTATTCCATTGATCAATGTCATGATAACTGTTATGGTATGGAACTGTGGAACATGTCAAGTGCATAAAAAGTGCACATATGAATCAAGTTTTTTTAAAAAAGCTTAAAATTTTTATTACCTGCCCCAGTCCCTTAAATGGCAGATTTATTTATTCCTATTCAAGAATTTATCTATGGTATAGAAGGAGTTGTCAAGGAGATATGATTTCAATTTGTTTTTGAAACTATTACTGCTGTCTGTGAGATATTTTATTTCATCTGATAATTTATCGAAAAGTTTTATAACAGCTTATTTTACCTCTTTCTGTGCCAAAGATAGGTTAAGTAGATGATAGTGTAAGCCTTTCTTTCTTCTGGTATTATAATCAGGAATGTCACTGTTGTCTTTAAACTGGTCCATGTTGTTTTGTCTTTAAACTCGTCCATGTTGTTGAGAGAACAAATTTCATTACTGAGTAAATGTATTGTGAGGCTGTTATAAGAATTCCTAACCTTTTAAACAGCTGCCTACAAGATGTGTGACTATGAGCCCCACACATTATTCTAATCACTTTCTTTTGAGCAGTGAATACTTTTTGCCTAAGTGTTGAGTTACCCCAAAATATTATTCTGTATGACATCAGAGAGTGAAAGTATGCAAAGAGTGTTAGCTTGCTAATTTCTGTATTCTCAAAATCAGCAATTATTCTGATTGCAAAAGTTACTGAACCTAGTCGCTTTAGAAGATCCAAAATATGAATTTTCCAATTAAGATTCTCATGTATGCACACCAAACAACTTAGTATGCTCTACTCTGGCTACTGACTTCTGTTGATGTGTTATATTTATTGAAGGAACTGTACTCCTACCAGTAGAAAACTGGATGTACTGTGTATCTTCAAAGTTCAGAACAAGCCTATTCACAGAAAACCAATCAATAACTTTTCCAAAGACATTATTTGTATCATTTTCTATTGGAGTTTCTTGTACTGGATTAATAATGATGCTTGTATCATCAGGAAACAGTGTCAGTTAGCTTCTTGTGTCAGATAAAAAAGGAGGTCATTCACATGCATCAAGAACAGAAGGGTACCCATGATCAAACCCTGTGGAACACAACACCTAATGTAATTTCATCCCACTTAATCCACGTAGAGAAACTTTTTGCTCCACAGAAAATTCCTATTGCTGACATTTTACTGTTTAAAGACTCTATTATGTGGGCAGTGAAATTGTATATTACTGTTTCAGTAGAACAGCATTTTTGAAATACAAACTTTGATTTACTGAGTGTTCTATTTCTGTTGAGATGGCTAACCACTCTTGAGTAGATTATTTTCTCAACAATTTTTGAAAATACTGTAAGCAAGGACACTGGCTGGTAGTTATTGACATCTGTGGTGTCTCCTTTTTTGTTGAGAGACTTGGCAGTGACATATTTTAACCTGTCTGGGAAAATACCTTGAACTAGTGACACATTACAGATGTGACTCAGGACATCAGTATAACTGCTCCACATTGCTTCAATACGTTTAGTTAGAGATGTCATCTACTCCAACAAACATTTATTTTTCAAAGGTTTAATGATTTTTCTTATTTCACCAGAGGTTCATAGATGAAAATTAATCTGACAAGGATTTCTCAAAACTGACTCTTACATGTACTGGTTGGCTTTTTCTTTTGAACTATCTTCACCAATTTTTTCACCTACACTTAATAAATGGTTGTTAAATACATTAGCTACTTGTATACCTTGCTTAAGATGGTCTCATTCTCTTTAATATTTATGGTACCTATCCCAGCAGTTACTTTTCCTGTCTCTCTTCGAACAACATTCCATATTGATTTGATTATATTGCCTGAGTTGTTAATTTCGTCTCTGATATACATATCTTTTGGTTTTGTTTTGTGCGAATGGCAACTCAAGGAACTCTGCAAGTGTAAGATGCTAAATTATAACCATATATACTGACACTTTCCATCCCCACAGTTATATGGTGTTCAGACAGACAAAGTATATCAATCTCATTCTTATTTTTGACAATGGAAAATCCAGGATGGAATGTAACAGTATTATGAAAAAGAAAGTTGCTACTCACCATACAGCGGAAAAGGTGAGCCGCAGGTAGGCACAACAAAAAAGACTGTCACAAATAAAGCTTTTGGCCATTGAGGCCTTCATCAACAGTAGACACAGACACATGAAACTGCAGTCTCAGGTAATCGAAACATGCTGTGAACAGCAGCAACAGTGCATGATGGGAGTAGCGACTGGGTGGGGGTAAGGAGGAGGCTGGGTTGGAGAGTGGAGAGGGGGACGGATAGTATAGTTGAGGGTGGTGGACAGTGAAGTGCTGCATGTTAGACAGAGGGTGGTGGAGACATGGGGTGGGGGGGGGGGGGAGTAGCAGAAAAGGAGAGAAGTAAAAAGACTGAGTGTGATGGTGGAATGACAACTGTATAGTGAAAGGGAAAGGGCTGGATGGATGATGACAGTGACTAATGAAGGTTGAGGCCAGGATGGTTATGGGAACATAGGATGTATTGCAGGGAAAGTTCCCACCTGCGCAGTTCAAAATATCTGGTGTTGGTGGGAAGGATCCATATGGCACAGGCTGTGAAGCAGTCATTGAAATGAAGGCTGTCATGTCTGGCAGCGTCTTCAGCAACAAGATGGTCCTCTTGTTTCTTGGCCACAATTTGTCAGACGCCATTCGTATGGACAGACAGCTTGTTGGTTGTCATGCCCATGTAGAATGTAGCACGGTGGTTGCAACTTAGCCTATAGATCACATGACTGGTTTCACAGGTAGCCCTGCCTTTGATGGGATAGATGATGTTCGTGACCGGAGTGGAGTAGGTGGTGGTTGGGGGATGTATGGGACAGGTTTTGCGTCTAGGTCTATTACAGGGGTATAAGCCATGTGGTAAGGGGTTGGGAGCAGGGGTTGTGTAAGGATGGACGAGTATTTGGTATAGGTTTGGTGGATGCCAGAATACCACAGTGGGAGGGGTGGGAAGGATAGTTGGCAAGACATGGCAAAAGGTAGGTGAAACCATGGTGGAGAATGTAATCTGTTGCTCCAGCCCTGGGTGGTACTGAGTTGTGAGGGGAATGCTTCTCTGCGCCAGACTGTGGGACTTTGGGAGGTGTTGGGAGACTGGAAAGATAAGGCATGAGAGATTTGTTTTTGTACAAGGTTGGGAGGATAATTACAGTCTGCAAAGGCTTCAGTGAGACCTTCGGTATATTTCAAGACGGGCCGCTCATCATTGCAGATGCAATGACCACAGGTGGCTAGGCTGTACAGAAGGGACATCTTGGTTTGGAATGGATGGGAGCTGTCGAACTGGGGGTATTGGTGGTGATTAGTAGGTTTGATATGGAAGGAAGTACTGATGTAGTCATCTTTTAGGTGTAGGTCAACATCTAGGATGGTGGCTTGTTGGTTTGAGTAGGACCAGGTGAAGCAAATGGTGGAATGTGGATGGAGTGTCCTCATCTTTGATCCAGATTGCAAAGATGTCATCAATGAATCTGAAACAGGTGAGGGGTTTAGGATTCTGGGTTTTTAGGAAGGATTCCTGTAGATGGCCCATGAATAAGTTGGCATAGGATGGTGCCATGGGGGTGCGCAAAGCTGTACTCCGGATTTGTTTGTAGGTAATGCCTTCAAAGGAGAAGTAATTGTGGGTGAGGATATAGTTGGTATGGTGACTAGGAATGAGGTTGTTGGTTTCGAATCTGTTGGGTGATGGGAAAGATAGCGCTCAGTAACAGTAAGGCCATGGGCATTAGGAATGTTAACGTACAGGGAGGTGGCATCTATGGTAATGAGCAGGGCACCATGTGATGAAGGGACAAGAACTGTGGGGACTCATTGGAGGAAGTGGTTGGTATCTATTATGTAGAAGGGTTGGTTCCGGGTAATAGGTTGAAGGTGGTGTTCTACGAGAGCAGAGATTCTCTCAGTGGGGGCACAGTAACTGGCCTTAATGGGGTGTCCTGCGTGGTTAGGTTTATGGGCTTTAAGAAGTATGTAGAAGGTAGGGGTGTGGGGAGTGGTAGGAGTGGGTAGAGAGATGGACTCTGGGAGAGGTTCTGGGGTGGGACTAAGGATTTCTGTCCAGAAATCCAGCAGGATATCCGGTCACTACTCAAAACCTTCAGGAATTACACCCTATCTTCCTTGATGTTTGACAAGCTTATGACAACATTGAATGTTCCATGTTATGAAAAATGTTAAGAGGAATTTGTCATCCCATCAAAATACATCCAAGTAATTATAGCTTGCTGATCTCTATCAACTTGGCAAGTTTGGTTCAGCAGCTAACTATCGCTACCACTGAATATTCGAAATGGTTTAAGCAAGGAGATCCATTGGTTCCAATAATATTCAACTTTATCTTTTAAAAAGTAAGCCATGATACTGACTGAATCATAGAAATTGAGCTAGTGAAAGCAGATGCAATCCTGGCATTTGTTGGCTATCTTGTGATTGTAGGTGCCATCCTTGATAAGTATGTGCTGTTACTTCTCGATTTCTCCACAATGCGAAGAAAACTGAAATGATTGTGAATGACGATAAAACTAAATATCTCATTGTATCACACTGTCAGGTTCTCATTCCTTCCACTGCTGTTGATGGGCATTCCTTTGAACAAGTTTAAAAATTCAAGTGCCTGGGATCCATAGTGACAATAAAAGTGAAGTCACTAAATAAGTGCATCAACAGATATTGCTAACTGCAAATTCTTTAGCCGGAACAGTTTATTCAAGTCATGCCTAATGTCACAGAAGAATAAGATCCAGCTGTACATGACACTAGTACAGCTGGTACTTTTATAAGTTTGTGAAACGTGGACAACATCAATAACAACTGAAGAAGCAATCTGTGCCATTGAGAGGAAGGTACTTTGAAAGATCTATATACCCTTGTACGAATACATAGAAAGTAATTTGTGAATGAAGAATAAATGAAGACCTGTCCCAGCAGTTATGAAAGCCACACTAGGGCACAAGAGACTACAGTGGTTTGGCACATCCTTTGAGCTGATAGATCACTCCCATACTGAGTCTTCCATTCTTAACATGCTGGAAAATGCCTGAGGGGACGTCCAAGGACATGATGGAGGGATTGAGTATTAACAATCCATAAATAAGTGGAACTGGCAGCAGTGGAAGATGAAGCTAGAGTTCGGCAATGATGGATTACCACCTGCAGTAGGTATCTCCTTTGTTATGACTGACCACCCTTTTTTTATTGTGCATTTTGTGATGTGTCCTTTCTTAATTATGTATAGTGCACTGTTTTTTTTTCTTTTGTCCTGTATTTTCTTTGTTTGTTTTTCTATGTAGGCCTAAGTGATGATGGTGATTGTGATGATACCAGTGTATTCATAATAAAATTATCAATGCAGGAGAAATATATTGTAGGACTACAGTTGGCACAGAAGATATCATAGGGTCTTAATGCGTTGACAAAATTAAACTTATAGTATATTAGCATTTTATATCGACAAACCTCCATAACCTTGACTGAGTGTGCCATAACTTGTACCTACATCAAGACACAGTAGTACATACAAAGACAGCTAAGTGGTGGTCCTCTCAAGCAATTGCAAGGTTTTGCTAAAACAACAGCATATCTAGAAGAATCACTGTATTTGTCTGACAATACTTGTGGTTATAAAATTATAGCTTATCATCTGCCCTATGTAGAGGTCTATCTTTCTGGAAAAATATTCAGTACTTTAATCCCACATGTTATGTGTCCCTAGAAATTTTGCAATTTATTAGACATGAGTGACAAGTATGTACTATAGAAAAACAATCTGAAAGCATGTATTGATGTATTTTGAAATGAAAACGACAGAATAAACTGAAAAATAACGCTAAATAAATTAACTAATTAAAATAGAAACAAAAATATTTTTTAAAGCTTGTTCTTTATGAGTGGAGTGCTTATTTGTAATTACAATAATCTATAAAAGTGTTATGCCCGAGCTGATTGTTTTCACTCATCTGATGCTTGATGTATTACATATCCATGATTATTATTTTTTGTCTCACACATGGAGTATATATGCAAAACAAACAGTGTATAGCACTGTAGGTATATTAAATAGAAATTGTGTCCATTTCCTTTTGGTACATGGAGTTTTTCAGTTGATAGGAGGACAACTCAGACCTGAAGGACTTGCAGTAGGAATGTAATTTCACTTACCCGTTTCTAAGAAATTTCTATTTATAAATCAGTAGAAAGCAGAAAACTTTAGTTTTTTCTGAGAAAACAAATATTGAGGCAGTGATAAAATGAGATAAGATAACATTTCAGCAGTATTTCTGATAACTGTTATCTGCATATGTTTGTATATTTTGACAGATTATTTTATGCCAACAGTTTCTTAAAGGAGCTGCAGCAGTACTGTAGGATAATCTTATGGTAAGGAGCTCATTACCCTCTACACTAAAATAAGTGCTACATGTAGATCCTTTGCCCGGCTACTGTTTCATTGTTTGCAGTTTTTGTGAAGTTGTCTCTTTCCAATGTATTTAAGCAAGTTAACTGTGACTAAAAACCATATTATTCTTATTTTGCCGTAATTTAACCACCAAAACTTATATTACTCTGCAAAAGATGTGAAACTGACAACTGTTGCAGTTTCTTTTGCCTGCAAATATTTCTTTAAGAATAATATCTCTATCTGCTTCAAATTTTGGTATAACACAGTATTTAAATATATTCCCATTCCTCTTCAACTGTGTGTTTGCATTATGTGTTAATTAACTAATTATTTTAAGTACACTCCTAATTATTTAACTGAAATTTGAAAATTAGTGTGGATGTTTACAGTATGTTTACCTGAACACATTTCACTTCTTCTCCAAATATTTATTTTTCATATTTCCTCTTTTTGAGTAACAACTGATGCAATCATCAGGAGATAGTATGGAACTGACTTAGTTGCCCTGATCCAAAGCACTCTCTGTGCATGAGAAGCACAACTATAGGTGGTCCTTTTTGTTTATGATTTTTGCTGTAAGTAGTAAACTTAAATATGTGTCAAGAAGAGACACATATGAAAAATGCTGCAAAGGAAAAATAAATGCTGGCTTTCAAGTGCAGATTTTTTGTTTTCCAGTAAGTGTAAGGAAAGACATAACAGGAACAAAACTGTTTCAACTTAAGAGACAAAACTTATTGAGACCCAGAGCAAGGCCAGGCAGGCCAGGATGGGAATGGAGTAAAAATTTAATTGCTTATTACTAGGAACAAAATCCTTATTCACTTGTTGCAAGGAATTATTTGAGTTTACAGTTCAGGTTGTGATACCCTTTTTATGTTTCTTTATTTTTTTTTTATTTTGTAATATACAGATGCACGACCAATAGATAAATGTTTGTTTTAACTACAAGTCAAATGAAAAGAATAGCCATACTGCATGAAACCATGCAAAATCCAGGATGGAGTAATGACAATATTGTGAAAAGGATAGGGTGATACTCACCTTATAGAGTAGATGGTGAGTTGCAGATAGGCACAGAAAAAGACTGCTTTCAGCTGAAAAGCCTTCTTCTAAAGTAGAAAATACACACATTCACACAAACAGAACTCTCACACATATGGCTACTGTCATTGGCTGCTGAAGCTAGATTGCACTGTGCCAGAGGCCAGAGACAGTGGTCATGTGTGTACGAGTTATGCTTCTGTAAATATGCGTGTGTCTTTTACTTTAGGCCTTTTGACTGAAAGCTTAAATGTATGGCAGTCCTTTTGTTGCCTTTTGTTGTGCCTGTCTGTGACTCAACATCTTCATTATATGGTGACAGAATCTATCCTTTTTATAATATTAGGGAATAATTTATATTTTTTCCAAAATTGTTGATATTCCATTCTGGAGTTCCCATTGTTTGATTGCTTCTTTTTGTAATATTGTACTACAAGAAAATAATATAAAACTTGCAGTCTGAAATGTTTTAGGACAATAAAATTATGTCAGCTCTGGACAAACCTTCAGTGCACTGATCTATTGTTTCCATTCTGGCCAGTAGTTTTGGATATGGATAAATAAAAAAAATTGTGAAGCAAATGTTTGGGGCAATGTTCTGAAAACTTTGAGATTAATAGAACCTTGAATGACAGTGGCACTATGCAGGCTTTCTTCTGTTCCATTTATCCTTCCTCTTGCCATGGTTATTTTGGATTTCTGATACAGTCAATTCGTAGTTTATAGTTGTATAAAAAAACCAACTATATGATGTGTTGTGCAGGTTACATCAGTTTAACCCTAGCTATTCCATTAGTAATTGGTGCACTAAGAAAAACTGTTGGATTACCTCGATAGAAATGAAACTTCTTTAATTTTTCTGCTGTGATCATTATGTGAGAAAGACGTATTTGGGATCAAGTAATATGCATCATAAAATTTTAAGAATAAGCCTTCCTACTATGCACTGTGCTTTTCTTGTCAGATATGTTTCTGCACACTGTCAGACGATAGTATTTATTAAACAGCAAGAAGGCAGATGCTCACAGATAGTGACAAAATAACTCATTTTTGGAACCAGATATTCTTCCATCCAGCAATAAAGACAAAAAGGCAAGGAGATGTGAGAATAATGAAAAATTAAGTATAAAAGTCATTCAAGGCTATAAATAATGGGAGGAAAACAAATCTATGGTGGATGAAATTTTACTTCTCTCATTCTCTGCATACTTTTAACTTATACGTTTTCACTCTCATCAAATCATTGTCTATCATTCTATTTAGTACTTCCCTCTTCCACTCTCTTAAAAATTTTGCAAATTGTCATTCTGTTTTTTTCTTGACTGTGCATTCTCTGTCATTTGCTTCTAGTTCTGATTGCCTTGCATCTGTTCATTGTCATTCCATAGCCGATCGTCTTCATGACATATAAGCTTCTCCCTTTTTAATTTTAACTTATTTTTCCTAATGTCATACATTAATTTTTGATAACCCTTCTTCCTGTCAAACTGGGGCTATGTTGTCCAAAAATTGTGGACAAATTACATCTACATCTGCATCTACTTCTATACTCTACAAACCACCATGAGGTGCATTGTACCAGTTATTAGGGTTTCTTCCTATTAGATTAATGTATGGAGTGTGGGGAGAATGATTGTTTGAATGCCCCTGTGCATGCAGTAGTTATTCTAATCTTATCCTCACAATCCGTATGTGAGCAATGCGTTGGGGTTGTAGTATGTTCTAGTGTAATTGTTTAAAGCTGACTCTTGAAACTTTGGTAATAAATTTTCTCAGGATAGTTTATGTCTATCTTCAAGAGTCTTCCAGCACAGTTCCTTCAATACCTGTATGGCACTCTCCCATGGATTAAACAAACCTGTGACAATTCATGCTGCCCTTCTCTGTATATGTTCAATACCCCATGTTAGTCCTATCTGTTTTGAGTCCCACACACTTGAGAAACATTCTACAGTCAGTTGCAAAAGTGATTTGTAAGCAATCTCCTTTGTAGACTGATCACAGTTTCCCAGTATTCTACTAATAAACCAATCAACCATGACTGAACCTGTATGATCATTCCATTTCATATCCCCACATAAAGTGCTACACCCAGGTATTTGTATGAGTTGGCTGGTTACCACAATGACTCATTGATATTATATCATAGGATACTACATTTTTCATTTTGTGAAGTGCAAAATTGTATATTTCTGAACATTTATATCAAATTGCCAATCCCTGTACCACTTTAAAATCTTATTAAGATCTGCTTGAATATTTATGCACCTTCTTTCAGACAGTACTTCATTATAGATAACTGCATCATCTCAAAAAAGCCTAATTTTACTATTTATATTGTCTGAAAGGGTACTGAATAAAACGTGAACAGCAAGGGTCCCAACACTCTTCCCTGGGGTACACCCAAAGTTACTTCTACATCTGATGACGCCTCCTCTCCATCCATGATAACATGTTGCATCTTCCTTACCAAAAAGTCCTCAATCCGGTCACAAATTTCACTTGATGCCCCATATGATCATACTTTTGACAATAAGCATAGGTGTCAAATGTTTTTCGGAAATCAAGAAATGCAGAATCTATGTGATTGCCTTGATCCAAAGCTTTCAGTATGTCATTTGAGAAAAGTGCAAGTTAAGATTCACATGATCGATGATTTCAAACACTGTGCTGGTTGACATTGAGGAGGTCATTCTGTTCAAGATATCTCATTATGTTTGAGCTTAAAATATGTTCTAAGATTCTACAACAAATCGATGCCAAGGATATTGGACAGTAGTTTTGTGGAACACTTCTACTACCCTTCTTGTAAACGAGTGCAATCTGTGCCTTCTTCCAGAAAATGGGCACAGTTTTTCATTGTAGTTAGAAGAGAGGCTAACTCAGCCACAAATTCAGTGTAGTATCTGACCGGGATTCCATCTGGCTTTGTTCAATTTTAAAAATTTCAGTTGTTTCTCAACACCACTGATACTAATACTTATTTTATTCATCTTTACAGTTGTATGAGGGTTAAATTGAGGCAATTCTCCAGTGCTTTTCTTTGTAAAGGAGCATTTAAAATGGAGTTAAAGATTTCAGCTTTTGCTTTGCTCCCTCAATTTCAGTTCTTGTCTCATTCACTAGGAACTGTACACTAACTTTGGTACCACTAACAGCCTTTACGTACAACCAGAATTTCTTTGGGTTATGTAAAAGATCACTTGACAATATTCTATTAAAGTAGTCATTGAAGGTATCATGCATTGCTCTCTTGACAGCCAAATGTGTATCTATCACCCTATGCTATGTTTTACACCTATTATGCCATAATCTCTGTTTATTTAGAAGTTTCTCTACAGTAACTGCTTACCATAGAGGTTCCTTCCCATTGTGAACTGTTCTACTGGGTACATAGGTATCCAGTGTGTGGTCAACTATTCTTTTAAACTAGAGCCAGAGTTCCTCTACATGCTCCTGCCATGTGCTGAAAGTTTCAAGTTCCTCATTGAGAGATGCCACTACCGATTTTTTTATCTAGTTTACTGAACATACATATCTTCCTGATTGTTTTAGCTGTCCTTTGTACTTTGGTAGTCATTGTTGCCACAACCATATCATGGCCACTGATACCGGTTTCAATGTGGACATCCTCAAAGAGGTCAGGTCTATTAGTTGCCATTAGATCCAATATATTTCCATCATGAGTGGGGTTCCAAACTATCTGTTCTAGGTAGTTTTCAGAGAAGACTTTTAGTAAAGTTTCACGGAATGTCGTACACCCACCACTAAAAAAACTGTGGTTTTCCCAGCTAATAGTTGGATGATTAAAGTCTCCACCAACGATTATTGTAAGATTAGGGAACTCACATATGAATGACCTGAGGATTTCTCTAAAGTTTTTGGTTACATCAGGAGATGAGTCCAGTGGGCAATAAAAGAGTCAAATAATCATTTTATGCCCACCCCTGATGCTGAGTTTTGTCCAAACAATCTCACATGCAGCTTCAGTTACAGTCTTGGTGGATTGGATTTTCTTGTATACTGCGACAAATATCCCACTTTCATTTCCCATTTGTCTGTCCTTTAGATATACAATTAAATTTTCCCCAATATCTCACTGCTACCAGTTTCAGGTTTCAACCAGCTTTCTGTACATAGTATTATGTGAGCTTCACTGCTTTTCATGAGTTTTTCAAAGTGTTAGTTGCGTTTTGCATGTCCAAAGTTTTCGAAGTTCCTGCTTGTTCACAAGGAAGAAGTATTTCTGCTTGAAGCACTTTGTCATGTTAGAGCTCAGAATATGTTCAGTGATTCTAAAAAAAATGGATGTCAGCGATATTGCATAGTAGCTTAGTATACAACTTCTACCACCCTTCTTGTAGGTGAGTGTGAGCTGTTCTTTCTTTCAAACAACTGGCCCCCTCTTTTTGTTTGAGGGCTCTGTGGTATGTTATAGTTATGACAGGGGCTAACTCAGCTGCAAATTGTGAATGGAATGTGACAGGGATCTTGTCAGGCTCTGGGGCCAGCTAGTAAGTTAGTTACTTGATCCCTCTTGCCCTCCCTGAAAAGTGTGCATGTGCACACTCGCACACATGTGAAAACAACACACACATATGCAAACACACACACTCTCTTTCTCTCTCTCTCTCTTTCTCTCTCTCTCTCTCTCTCTCTTCCTACTACACATTCAGAAATACTGTATTCTGTTTTTTGATTGTTGACAACAAACTTGTGTAATAAGAGTGGTTTTAGCGATTTCTCAATGCCATTGTTTTGCCATCTTCAATGTTAGTTCATTTGTCATTCATGGGTGTTTGGGCACTAAATTTGATTCCCCTGACAGCCCTCGTATATGACCAGAGTTTGTTTTGGTTTTGTGAGAGATATTTTGTATGTTGATAAGAGTCTAATACGGTAGTCAATGAAGGATTCACACATTGTCATTTTGAAAAACACATTTACTTAACATTTCTTTGTCTATAACTCTACGCTTTGTTTTACAATTATTGTACAGTAGTCCCTGTTTGCAGAGACTGCGTTCTTCCCATCACGAAGTGTTCTACAAGGTAATCTTATATATATCTTCAGTGCTTGGTCAGCTACTGTTCTGAACTTGAGCTAGAGTTCCTTTACATCCTCCTGTCTAGAGCTAAATTTTTCAAGCTCCTTCTTGAGATATGACACTCTGCCTCTTTATCTTGTTTACTCACATATAAATCTTCCTACTTGTTTTAGTTGACCATAGAACTTTCAGAGTAGTTATTGCTGCAACTCCTTCATGGATACTGATACCAGTTTCCACTTGGATAGCATAAAAGAGGTAATTATGCTTGTTAACATTACATCCATTATATTTCCATCATCAGTGGGACTTCAAAATATCTACTCTAAGCCATTTTCAGAGAAAGCTCTTAGAAATGTCTCACAGGGGGTCTGTTGTGTCCACCATCTATAAAACTGTAGTTATATCATTAAATTATTCGATGACTGAAGTCTCATCTAATGACTGGGGAAGGTGTATGTTAGTTTGGATAAAGCTTTATCTAAATTTCTCGTTTATATTTGGGGGTGAATGCGTGGTCAAAAGAAGGCTCCAGTTATAATAATTATAATTTTATTCTGACACTTGGTACTAAATCGTACCCAAATAATCTCATATGCACTTGCAGTTTCCATGTCAGTGGATTTGAGTTTCTTGTCTGGTGTCAACCTCTATTTTTCCAGCCAAGCTGTTTCTTTGTCCCCACAGATCTCAACAGTGACAGAACATTTCATTCTTTTTCCACACTTTGTGCTGCTCGCAACACACCAATTTCCCTAAGGCACATATTAATGTAGTGACATCCAGCTACATTTTAGCTCTTGAAGAACCAAATGTGAAAGATACATATGAAATGGTGTTCAAATTTCAGTGGGTGTGATTGCTCGAAGTAGAAATGTAGAGTTCCAAGGCATGTATGTCACTCTAAAACAGATTAATAACACTTGCAACTTCCATCTCTACATCCATACTCTGCAAATCACTGAGAAGCAAATGGCAGAGGATGCTTTCAATAGTATCTGCTTTACTGGCAGCTGAGCCTGTGTGATCATTCCACATCAGATCCCTGCAAAATGTTGCACCCATTATTTGTGCAGGATGACTCTGTGATGATGTTGCAAACTTTCAGTGTGATGTAGTTATCTATAATGAAGTCGTATCTGAAAAGTGATACACTAATATGCAGTTGATCTTGAAAAGATTTTTAACTCGTGTAAAGGTCGGCAACTGATTTCAGAAATGTAAAAATATTCCGTCCACAAAACACAAAAATATATTACTGGTGTCCTATGACTACAATATCAGTGAGTCACAATTTAAATTAGTCAACACATGTAGGGTGATTTCATGATGATAGAGAAGGGTAAATGTATCAGTTTAAGGCAAGGGACAGTGGTCTAGTTGAAAGTTATAATCAAAGATCGTTCTCATTCCTCTGACAGCGGAATACATGTACCATTACTGTTGTTGCTAAGACTGTAGGGTAGGCAACTTTCAGAGGTGGTAGTAAAAACCATTTAGTAAACATGGGCTCTAAAATGCCTACCTTAAGCAGTTATTGATCTTTGTTACCGTGAAACACATCTCTTCTACCGACAAAAATGCCATAGCTCTTAAGGTATGCATTGTAGAGTCAATATTTACGAATTTTTTATTTTTTTTTTATTTTGTGGTCCATACTACATCCACCAAAAAATATGGAAACCAAAGAGCTCACAGCAGAAGAGATATGTTTCGCAGTACTGAAGATGAACGAGTGCTCATAGTTGTTAAGATATGCATTTTAGAGCACGCATTCACTAGACATTTTTGTCTTGTTTTGGTCCATACCACCAACTCTGAAAGTTGCTTACCCTACAGACTTAGCAACAACAGTAACAGCACACATATTATACTGTCAGAGGTATTAGAAAGATTTTCGCTTATAGCTTTCAACTCTGTCATTTCAGACCATGGTTCCTTGCCTCAAACTGATACATTTACCCTTCTCCTTCCTTATGAAATCACCCTATATGTATCGACTAATTTAAATTGTGACTCACTGATATTATACTTGAAGAATACCAGTACTACACTACTGGCCATTAAAATTGCTACACCAAGAAGAAATGCAGATGATGAACGGGTATTCATTGGACAAATATATTATACTAGAACTGACATGTGATTACATTTTCATGCAATTTGGGTGCGTAGATCCTGAGAAATCAGTACCCAGAACAACCACCTCTGGCCGTAATAATGGCCTTGATATGCCTGGGCATTGAGTCAAACAGAGCTTGGATGGCGTGTACAGGTACAGCTGCCCATGCAGCTTCAACACGATACCACAATTCATCAAGAGTAGTGACTGGCGTATTGCGATGAGCCAGTTGCTCAGCCACCACTGACCAGACATTTTCAGTTGCTGAGAGATCTGGAGAATGTGCTGGCCAGGGCAGCAGTTGAACATTTTCTGTATCCAGAAAGGCCCATACAGGACCTGCAACATGTGGTGGTGCATTATCCTTCTCAAATGTAGGGTTTCACAGGGATCGAATGTAGGGGGTAGAGCCACGGGTCATAACACATCTGAAATGTAACGTCCACTGTTCAAAGTGCCGTCAATGCGAACAAGAGGTGACCGAGATGTGTAACCAATGGCACCCCATACCATCACGCCAGGTGATAACGCCAGTACAGCGATGATGAATACATGCTTCCAATGTGCGTTCAACTGTGATGTCACCAAACACGCATGTGACCAGCATGATGCTGTAAACAGAACCTGGATTCATCTGAAAAAATGACGTTTTGCCATTCGTGCACTCAGGTTCGTCGTTGAGTACACCATCGCAGGCGCTCCTGTCTGTGATTCAGTGTCAAGGGTAACTGTAGCCATGGTCTCCCAGCTGATAGTCCATGCTGCTGCAAACGTCGTCGAACTGTTCGTGAAGATGGTTGTTATCTTGCAAACGTCCCCATCTGTTGACTCAGGGATCGAGACGTGGCTGCACAATCCGTTACAGCCATGGGGGTAAGATGCCTGTCATCTCAACTGCTAGTGATACGAGGCCGTTGGGATCCAGCACGGCATTCTGTATTACCCTCCTGAACCCACCAATTCCATATTCTGCTAACTGTCATTGGATCTCGACCAATGCGAGCAGCAATGTCGCGATACGATAAACCGCAATCACGATACGCTAGAATACGACCTTTATCAAAGTTGGAAATGTGATGGTACGCATTTCTCCTCCTTACATGAGGCATCACAACAATGTTTCACCAGGCAATGCCGGTCAACTCCTGTTTGTGTATGAGAAATCGGTTGGAAATTTTCCTAATGTCAGCATGTTGTAGGTGTTGCCACCAGCGCCAGCATTGTGTGAATGCTCTGAAAAGCTAATCATTTGCATATCACAGCATCTTCTTCCTGTCGGTTAAATTTTGCGCCTGTAGCATGTCATATTCATGGTGTAGCAATTTAATGGCCAGTACTGTACATTCCTGTATTTTGTGAATTGCACAATTTTACATTTATGAACATTTAAAACCAGTTGCCAATCTGTACACCACTTCAAAATCTTTTCACAATCATCTGAAAGTTAGTGCATCTTTTTCCAAATAGTACTTCGTTAGAGATAACTACATCACCTGTCATAGACACACCTCCCTGGGGGATGGCTGAAGTTAATTCCACAACTGTCCATGACCTACTGTGTAAGGTAACGTACTGTATCTGCACTACCAAGAGGTTCTTCGTCCATACACTAATTCCGTTTTATACACCACATGATCATACTTTCATTAATAAGTGTTGATGTACTACTGAGACAAATGCTTTTTGGAAGTTTAGAAAAAAATATATCCATGTTGTTTCCCTGGGCCATAGTTTTTAAAATTCCATCTAATAAAAGAAAGTAGAGTTGTAGTTAACTGATGTTTCCCAATTCAGTCATTCTGTTTAAGATAGCTCATTATGCTTGAGGAATATGTTTTAAGATTCAACATCAGATAGTTGTCATTTTTACTCAAATGATAGTTTTGTGGATTGATTCTGCTACCCTTCTTGTAGACAGTTGTGAGCTGTGCTTTCTTCCAACTGCTGGGCTCAGTTTTCTGTTTTGGGTTTTTATGGTATATTATGGTTAAAAGAGGGGGCTGACTTGGCCACAAATTCTGTATAGAAACTGACAGGGATTGCACAGGGTTTGGTGCTTCATTAACTTCTCTCAAATCGGCGTGGCACTGGCCCTCACATAAAATGAATAACAATCAAAGTTCTCTGGTAAAGCTTCTGGGGTGAGAGGCTGTGGTTGATTTATATAAAATTGTTTCCTGATGTTTCATTTCTGACTGCATTTGACTTCTTCAGAGGTAAAGCAGCAAAAAATTATTTTACAACATCATGTTATGACAGGACGAGATGTAGAATCTTTTAAACACTTACATGACATAGATAGTACATTTTCATATTTTGGCAAGAGGTATGCGTCCACGGCAATCAGAAACAAAACATTAGGAAATAGTTTTATGTATTGACTACAGCCTGTCAGCCCAGAAATTTTAACTGAAATAAACACCAGCTGTGAAAACATACTTTGCATGAATAATCACAGTTATTGTGTACATTATTTTCATCAATACATTTGTAAATTTACATTAGCAAATTAAATGTTCAGGTAATTCTTGGCACCCACCGACATGTTTTACATTATTTTCTAGGGTTCTACAATGCAAATTTTAGCTAAATATTTGTACTAAATAATTGAACTGACATTAAAATGAATAAATATACTGAAATGAAATGTTTTTACTCAAAGATTTGATTTCTACATTTTTGTGACTTACTATATGAAATGTTGCAGAGTTGTTAAACTGCTTTAAATGATCTTAAACAAAGATTAGTGTGGGGGCCTCTTAGAAACATAATTGCAAGTGTTGCTCAACAAAATAAAAATATAGTGTATCAAATACTCAAGCAATCTCAAGTAACGCATAGTTCAACTGAAAAATATATTGCCTACTCCTACTTGAATCCATTAATGGGTATTTTGTTATGTAACTCTCCTATTTTGGCTGTCACATCTCGATGCCCCTTCCTGCCTTATAATCTTATGCATATGAAAAATAAGAGAGATTATGCCAGCATCAAGATGTAACAATTATGAAAGTTAAATGAATTGATCCTCTCATGTCAAAACTGAAAACCTGTGTTTGCATGCATTATAACATTTTGTCTTTAAAGAAGCGAAAATATTTTTTTGTATCAAAAGAATAATTTTCTTGAAAATATATATGTGATTTATAGACTAAATGCAATGACATTGAGAAAGTGAGATTCTTTATCTGAAATTTTACAACTTTTGAATCATATACATCTATGCAAATCTGTATATTGAGCAAATATATTTTTTGTAACTGTTTTAAACTAATATATAAGTACAAAATTAATGGTCTTCACTGAATCTTTGCAATACATGTATAAATATACAGTTTCAGCTTCTCTGAAATTTGTGGCTTCCTAGTTTCAACATGTTGTTGTTGTGGTCTTCAGTCCTGAGACTGGTTTGATGCAGCTCTCCACGCCACTCTATCCTGCGCAAGCCTCTTCATCTCCCAGTACCTACTGCAACCTACATCCTTCTGAATCTGCTTAGTGTATTCATCTCTTGGTCTCCCCCTACGATTTTTACCCTCCACGATGCCCTCCAATACTAAATTGGTGATCCCTTGATGCCTCAGAACATGTCCTACCAACCGATCCCTTCTTCTGGTCAAGTTGTGCCACAAACTTCTCTTCTCCCCAATCCTATTCAATACTTCCTCATTAGTTATGTGATTTACCCATCTAATCTTCAGCATTCTTCTGTAGCACCACATTTAGAAAGCTTCTATTCTCTTCTTATCCAAACTATTTACCGTCCATGGTTCACTTCCATACATGGCTGCACTCCATACAAATACTTTCAGAAATGACTTCCTGGCACTTAAATCTATACTCGATGTTAACAAATTTCTCTTCTTGAGAAATGCTTTCCTTGCCGTTGCCAGTCTACATGTTATATCCTCTCTACTTCGACCATCATCAGTTATTTTGCTCCCCAAATAGCAAAACTCCTTTACTACGTTAAGTGTCTCATTTCCTAATCTAATTCCCTCAGCATCACCCGACTTAATTTGACTACATTCCATGATCCTCATTTTGCTTTTGTTGATGTTCATCTTATATCCTCCTTTCAAGACACTGTCCATTCTGTTCAACTGCTCTTCCAGGTCCTTTGCTTCTGTAACAGAATTGCAGTGTTGTCAGCAAACCCCAAAGTTTTTATTTCTTCTCCATGGATTTTAATTCCTACTCCGAATTTTTCTTTTGTTTCCTTTACTGCTTGCTCAATATACAGACTGAATAACATCGGGGAGAGGCTACAACCCTGTCTTACTCCCTTCCCAACCACTGCTTCCCTTTCATGTCCCTCGACTCTTATAACTGCCATCTGGTTTCTGTACAAATTGTAAATAGCCTTTCGCTCTCTGTATTTAACCCCTGCCACCTTTAGAATTTGAGAGAGAGTATTCCAGTCAACATTGTCAAAAGCTTTCTCTAAGTCTACAAATGCTAGAAAAGTAGGTTTGCCTTTCCTTAATCTTTCTTCTAAGATAAGTTGTAAGGTCAATATTGCTCACGTGTTCCAGTATTTCTACGGAATCCAAACTGATCTTCCCCGAGGTCGGTTTCTACTAGTTTTTCCATTCGTCTGTAAAGAATTCGTGTTAGTATTTTGCAACTGTGGCTTATTAAACTGATTGTTCGGTAATTTTCACATCTGTCAACACCTGCTTTCTTTGGGATTGGAATTATTATATTCTTCTTGAAGTCTGAGGGTATTTCGCCTGTTTCATACATCTTGCCGTCAGTAGTTCCAAAGGAATGTTGTCTACTGCAGGGGCCTTGTTTCGACTCAGGTCTTTCAGTGCTCTGTCAAACTCTTCACGCAATATCGTATCTCCCATTTCATCTTCATCTACATCCTCTTCCATTTCCATAATATTGTCCTCAAGTACATCACCCTTGTATAGACCCTCTATATACTCCTTCAACCTTTCTGCTTTCCCTTCTCTGCTTAGAACTGGGTTTCCATCTGAGCTCTTGATGTTCATACAAGTGGTTCTCTTATCTCCAAAAGTCTCTTTAATTTTCCTGTAGGCAGTATCTATCTTACCCCTAGTGAGATAAGCCTCTACATCCTTACATTTGTCCTCTAGCCATCCCTGCTTAGCCATTTTGCACTTCCTGTCGATCTCATTTTTGAGACGTTTGTATTCCTTTTTGCCTGCTTCATTTACTGCATTTTTATATTTTCTCCTTTCATCAATTAAATTCAATATTTCTTCTGTTACCCAAGAATTTCTACTAGCCCTCGTCTTTTTACCTACTTGATCCTCTGCTGCCTTCACTACTTCATCCCTCAAAGCTACCCATTCTTCTTCTACTGTATGTCTTTCCCCCATTCCTGTCAATTGTTCCCTTATGCTCTCCCTGAAACTCTGTACAACCTCTGGTTTAGTCAGTTTATCCAGGTTCCATCTCCTTAAATTCCCACCTTTTTGCAGTTTCTTCAGTTTTAATCTACAGGTCATAACCAATAGATTGTGGTCAGAGTCCACATCTGCCCCTGAAAATGTCTTACAATTTAGAACCTGGTTCCTAAATGCCTGTCTTACGATTATATAATCTATCTGATACCTTTTAGTATCTCCAGGGTTCTTCCATGTATACAACCATCTATCATGATTCTTAAACCAAGTGTTAGCTATGATTAAGTTGTGCTCTGTGCAAAATTCTACCAGGCGGCTTCCTCTTTCATTTCTTAGCCCCAATCCATATTCACCTACTATGTTTCCTTCTCTCCCTTTTCCTACACTTGAATTCCAGTCACCCATGACTATTAAATTTTTGTCTCCCTTCACTATCTGAATAATTTCTTTTATTTCATCATACATTTCTTCAATTTCTTCGTCATCTGCAGAGCTAGTTGGCATATAAACTTGTACTACTGTAGTAGGTGTGGGCTTCGTATCTATCTTGGCCACAATAATGCGTTCACTATGCTGTTTGTAGTAGCTTACCCGCATTCCTATTTTCCTATTCATTATTAAACCTACTCCTGCATTACCCCTATTTGACTTTGTGTTTATAACCCTGTAGTCACCTGACCAGAAGTCTTGTTCCTCCTGCCACTGAACTTCACTAATTCCCACTATATCTAACTTTAACCTATCCATTTCCCTTTTTAAATTTTCTAACCTACCTGCCCGATTAAGGGATCTGACATTCCACGCTCCAATCCGTAGAATGCCAGTTTTCTTTCTCCTGATAACGACGTCCTCTTGAGTAGTCCCCGCCTGGAGATCCGAATGGGGGACTATTTTACCCCCGGAATATTTTACCCAAGAGGACGCCATCATCATTTAATCATACAGTTTCAACATAACACTCTGTTATTGATTAGTCATCATATCTAGTTATGATAGTCTCTCTGGTATAATATGTTCATTACATTTGTCTTTTGTTCGAGTTATCAGCAGTTCCTATCAAAGTAACAGCCCTAATTAGCTCTGATACTCAGTTTTAGTACACAATCATCACACATCAGAGGTAAAATAAATGTTCAGCTGGGCATCAGGCATCTTAGGTAAAATAAATGTTCAACTGGGTTATACATGGTTCAAACAGCTTCTGTCTTTTCTTTCTGTATTATATGAAAGAAACTTATGTATATATCATATAACAAATTATGTATGTATACCAATTTCATCACACTCAAAATTCAGAATCAAACAGTGCCTGTAAATTATAATACATTTAGAACTTGCATTCTCTCATAATAATTGTGTTTTTGTCATTGTAAAGCTTCATGGCATTTGTAATCATAGTCTAATAAACACTCATAAATACTCACCATAGAGATGACACACTGAGTTGTAGACAGGTGCAAAGAAAAGACTGTTACACAGTGAGCTTCCAGCCAGAGTCATGTTCAGAAAAGAAAAGAAAACACACACATTCACACAGGTAAGCACACTTCGCACACACTTGGCTGCCCTCTCTGCAGCAGCCAGAGAGAGCTGTCATGTGTGTGTGAGGCGTGCTTGCCTGTGAGAATGTGTGTGTGCGTGTTTTCTTTTCTGAAGAAGGCTTTGGCTGAAAGCTCTGTGTTTAACAATCTTTTCATTGTGCCTATCTGCATCTCAACATGTTATCTTTGCAGAGACCACCAATCTATCCTTTTCATAATATTGTTGATATTCCAAACTGGACTTTCCATAGTCTAATGAAGTAGCATAATAAATGTGTGCAAGTGTCATGTAACCTAGACATATCTGAGAAAGCATCATGAAATTTTATCTTGAACTTAAAACATATGTGTCTCAGTATGATCAGTATCATTAGGATAGAAAATATTTTTGAATGAAATTAGAGAAAAATGATTATCAGTAATCAGACATGATTAATTCAAGAAAACATAAAATTAATAATCTTGAAAGTATGCTATTACAAAACTAGATACATGATCTTAGAATTTCCACTTGTGTTTTCAGATTAAAATTATACTACAACCTAAAATCAAAATCATGTTGTAAATTAATGTTAACTAACAAAAATTTGATCACATTATTCCATGACAGTAAAAATTTTTCATTGGTACTGATGCCAAAATCCCAGTACTTAATTCACATTGCAGATAATATTTTTACTATGTCAGTCCTTGTTATGCCAACAGATTTATCATTAACACATTGCATTTCATGTTGTCAAGGAACAGACTTACAATTACATAAATTACTAATACACGACTTAGTGGATAGAATTCACTATGTTTCATGACTATTAATCCCTAACTTCATCATTATATTCCTTATATACTTTAATCTTTTCACCGTCTTCGACTATATAACATAATCATAATCCACACAGAACCCTAACATTTCATCACAATAATCCACCAAGAGTTCTAGAATTTCATAACAATCCTATCACCTCACAATAATCATCATTACTACAATTCTCAATTGCCTAAGGATGTCCTGAATCCTCCTAATCATGGCTTCTTCTGCAGGCAAAGTATTCTCAACATCATCATGAACACATTTTTCAAAATTGCTTTATACAGTTCATGACAAAAGACATTCACTTTCCCAAAGATTTTCATTACATTACATTGCCTATTTTCACAATACCAGCTACAGAGAATCTCCATGATAATGTGGCAACAACTATCAGCACCTCTTCAGCCGCAATATTTGGGTGGGGATGGTTTGTGACTGCCTCATGAGACTAGTCATTTGCACACAGTGCCTTACAGGTGGGGCGTACCTAATCTTCCTGTGCCTGGCCCTGTCTTCCCTGCTGGAAGACGTGTCTTCAGTGACATGTGGTTACTATGTGATGGTGCTCCAGCTCACTGGCCTCTGTAGCACAGGCATAACATTCCCACTTGCTTGGTGTGTTCATGTATGCTTTCAGTCACTGAAACCTGCACTGTCAAAGACCTTTATATCCACCTTCAAGTTGGTGTACCACCCTTGGAACATTTTTCATTTTTGTGACCATGTTCCCATATGACTTTCCTTGGTCCTTATCCTCTCAGTGATCATTTCATGCTGTTTGTCCTCATTTAGTGAAATCAACTTGTATTGGCTACACAGAGCTATAACTTTACATGTGCCCCCCCCCCCTCCTCATTTTAATACGTGTTGAGCAAAAAAAGTGATAAAATGTTTACACCTAGCCAATAATCTCATCAAAATCTTACATCTAAGCATAGAAAATCATTGACATGAAAGAAGAAAAATTAGAGAAAGTCAGATTGTACAGGTCTTCTGTGTCCTAATTATTCAGGTTGCTTTCAGTTGGGTTCATTCTCTACATGTCTTTTTAAAGTTCTCATGCCCTCTGTATTATATAAATGGTACTCGTCGTGTCTCCACAATGCAATTCTCACTTCGTTAGCTACTTTCTAAAATCTACCATTCTGTAGACAATTCGGAATTGATACGTACCAGGTGTAGATGTATGAAACCAGAATTTGGTTGCAATAATTACACATCTGATGTTTGAAACTGATAAGCTGTATTTTATTCAAAATAATCTCCATTGCTGTTTATACATTTCTCCCATCTTTCTGGAAGATTGTGAATGACACGCCAAAAAAATAGTTCCTCTTTTGAAGCAAACCAGTCAGAGAGCCATTTTCGTACATTTTCATATGAACTGAAGTGTTGTTCAGGGAGAGCATGTCCCAGTGATGGAGAATAAGCTGCATGCCCTAGTATTTTCCAAATGAACGCCTCAATCATTTCCCTCACCCATTTTTCTGTGTTTGATGGGGCATTATCATGGAGCAATATGACTTTGTATTGCCTTTTTCTGTACCCTGGTTGTTTTTCATGTAATGCTCAATTTAAATTGATCATTTGCTGTTGCTAGTGATCTGTATTAACAGTTTCATCAGGTTTTAGCAGCTCAAAAATAGATGACACCCTTCTGATCCCACCAAGTACAGAGCATTGTGTTCTTTCCAAAGCGATTTGGTCTTGCAGTGGATGTTGATGGTTTGCCTGGTTTCATCCACGATTTATGACACTTAGGATTCTCAAAATATATCCATTTTTCATCACCTGTCACTCTTCGATGGAGAAACAACTTTCTTTCATATGTAGCAAGCCGCATTTCACAAACGGTCTTTCAATTAGCTTGCTGTCTTTCATTCAGTTCATGCAGAAACCTTTTCCCATTTTCTGCACCTTGCCCATAGCTTTCAGCTCAAGAGAAACGGCTTTCTGCATCACATTCAATTGTTCTGCAAGTTCTTGTTGAGTCTGAGTATTATCTTCATCCAATAAGGCCTGCAATTTGTCGTCTTCAAACTTTTTCAGTGGTTCCTTGCACTCATAGTTTCTGATGTCAAAATCACTACTTTTGAATTTTTTGAACCACATGAAACACTGTTTTCCCAAAAGCTTTGACAAGCAATCAGTGTGATTCTGCAGCAGTTTCCCACAATTGATAATGGAAAACCAATGCTGTCCACAAAACACAGTTGATAGGCACAAAACTCAACATGTTTATGGCTTTGAAACAGATACTGATGTACGGAACTTGGGTTACTGTGTGTTGACATTGGTCGTCAGCCATTACAGGAGCCAGATGGCGCTGCAGATGCAGTGTCATGGGCCCTACACTGATGGGTATCTCCAGCTATATGGAAATTCTGGTTCCACACTTCTACACCTGGTATATCTGTTTGACTATCTCTAAATCAGATAGAATACATAAGCAAAAAGATGTATTGTATTTATTTCTATTTTTTTGTGTCACTCTTCGTAATTCAGTGCATCAGTTTCATGGCTCTCTAATATACTAATACTGACATTTGATATTATTATTTACTAATGACAAATACATGACATCTGTTGAACACATTGTAGTATTACTGACCTGGTTTGTGTAGTCTCTCTTCGGTAGCACCACTCTTGATCACTGCAAAGCTGAAAGTCTAAATGTGAGTGGGATGGTGTCGGCTCAAAGATGTTCATGACACCATAATTTAGATTACACTAATGCAAACATTGAGCCTCACAAAGTTTGAATATTAATAATGGCGACTAGTTTGTCAACTAAGAAGACTTCTTAGTTCACAGAACCAGACAAGGACGTACAGTTACCTATAAACAAACAGTTGATTGGCAAAGTTAAGTGTTTAACTGTGCCACAAAACATAGGTCACATTTACACAAAAAGTTACCGTTCACAGTTAGTACAATCCTGTGTGATTTATTATAGAGGATATGGTTCAGTAGTTCATTTAATTCAGTACAAAATGAGAATCTTTGTGTCCAACCATCATTTGTTTTGATGACAATGATTTTTCACATCACTTGTTAATCAAAACACATTTCAATAAAATGTTCCTTAATTTATGTTACAGAAGGCTTTAAACATTAAATTTCTTGAGCTTTGTGGATGTCAGAGCATGCATTTACATGTACAGAACATGCATGACTGGTGTGAGCCAACACGGAGAGTGCACCTGACATAGGTCTTACTCTTTGGTTTCCTAACAGCAAACTGCCAATTTTGGGTGATGTCTAACTTCTTGAAGATAGGTGTAAGAACAGACTGTTATTTTGTAAATTAGATTGTGCTTAGAGAATTGGCTGGGGTGAGTTTTACTGTTTTTGATGAACTACAATATCCAGTGTGATTTTGGCATGTAGAAAATGTTATTGGTTAGAAATTTAGAAAAATGCATAGACAGTATTATTCATTGTGATATCAATCCTCTCATTTGCATATATGATTGTCATATTGCAAATTAGTGTAAATTACATGACATTATTAAGCAGTGAGTTAATTACTTAGTTCTGCATGTCACATTGTACAGAAAAATTAAGGTAATGAAAGTATGTAGCCAAAAATCACATTCTAACAGTTGGTAGAGCAAAACAAATAATGAAAAATTGTAGTGGTCAGAAATTTAAGTTTAATTATTTTGGAAGATAACTATTCTTAGGTAATTTAAGATAGGTTACTGGAAATTTAGAATGCTTAGCTTTCTAAAGATGTAGGTCATTCTTTGTATCCTGCCCATTATCTCGTTGGGCTTTGTATGTTGCACTGTAGTATTAATATCACTCAATTTCATTTTCAAATTATGAGTGCCCTAATGAAAATTAATTATCTTAATGTAAACAAAACAACCAGAATGACAATCTGAAGAGTAAATTCAAGTAAAATTACGTCTAAATAAGATCTTGAGATTTTCATCTAAGTGTTCCCTGTCAGTAGATAAAGGTATTGAGAATAAGATAAAAATTATCAAAAAATGGGTTATTAGTGAGAGTAGAAAAAACATAACAGATGGGGAGAATTCACCATGCTATGTCACGCAACCCTCACATTGGGTCGTATATACAGATACCACCCAATAGCTGAGTATACAATCCACTGTCCAGACAGTTAGCTAAAAACCTTCCAATATAAATCCCAAATTAAAAAATGTAAACTTTTCGTAAACTACAAATTTACAGTATTGCATACACAAATGAAATATATGTTAAAACTGGTCACTGACATCAGTTATAGAAGATATACATTTTATGCATACTTTAATGTTATCATGTATACTAGATTCTTCAAACTGGAGACAAATTTTTACTATTTTTTACAGAAATATACAACAATATTCTTTTCAATGTTTTTTCAAGTTCTGTTCTCCTAACTCTTAATTAACTCATTTTATTGTAACTCAGTTCCCTATTTTCACAGGTTCAAATTGTGGGTCTATGTTCAGCCACGTCGACCAGTGTCCTTGAATGTTGTTACATACAGCAATCACACATGTAAAACAATGGACAAAAAACTCTATTTTAGTACACTAGTAACTCATAACCCGACACCTCTAATAAAATGTTTCTCATCTAGTCAGACAGTCATTACCTATTAGAAACACAGATAGTTATCCTTATAGCACAATAAATAACATTTAAAATAATGGTAAAATAATGCCATATGTATTCCTATATTAGCATTACATGACATTCTTAATAATCAAATCAAGCTAAGGGGATGGAAGTATTTCTATATGACCCTGCATATTTGCTCGAAGCACAATACTCACTTCACTGAAACCAAAAGACAAATTTCAATAAAATTTTCAAAATGTTACTTAGCATATCCACAAATTACTATGTTATTAGTGTTAAATCCTGACAGAATATTCATGATACTTTCTCTTTATTAATGTTTTTTTCTACTTTAGTTTTGTGAATATCAGACTCATGTATGGGAGCTTTATGTAAAGATCTCACTTCGTTACAAAATGAACTTGACCATGTACTTAAAGTGAATATGTCTCTTATATGTAGAAAATGTTAAAGTTATTTAATTAAAGAATCAAAGATGTCATTTTGAAATAATAACAATACTTTTCAAATTACTCTGGTCTATATTTGCTTCTGCACATTTTCACATTAATACTGAACCAACCATTGCTGCACTGCATTTCCACATTAATTAAACAGGTAAAAACAGGTAATCACTGGTCACAGGAGCCCTTTAACTTACATTTTACTAACAATATGTTTCTCCAAGACACTCCTAGCATTGGGTCATTGTTGTCATTATACAGCTAGACTGTTTTTCCAGAGAGAAGGCACACTTGGCTCCAAAAGTTCCAAAATACATCAATTAAGTGAGGAGTACACTATCGATACATTCAGAGAGCAAGTATAGCAGTACTCCTTACACCCCCCCCCCCCCCCCCATAGAATTTTTTAAAAAATGTGAGAAAGAAGTTTTTTGAAAATCAAAAGTTTTTTGAAAAACAAAAGAAAAAGAAACCATACATCCCACAGAAAAATGAATAACCAATGAATAACACAGCAATGTTTCCCTCCTGAGTTATATTGCAATATGGCAGAAATGTTACATGCATTTCACATTCTCTCATCACAACAATGAAAATTCCAATCTTCACATTTTTTAAAAATATCTGATAAGCAGCCAATAAAGATACATAGAAATGGAATTTGCCATACAGCTGGGTTAAATAAAAGTAAAACTATGAAATGCTTCACAGCATACTGCACACCATAATCTTACTAGTGTTAAGGCACATTTGTAAAATCTACAGAAGTTACATGCAAAGGTTCCATGGGAAAAACAGTAGCAAGATCATCATGTCTCTGAACCTTTTCTATGACTGTTTAACATACTGTAATCAACAAAATATCATTACTCATGTGATAAACTAATTTACTCTATTTATGTCAATAGAAAAAAAATGAATAAATAAGAATAAAAATAGAAATAAATGATAGGTGATGTACAGTCTGTAAGAATAGTAGGTGAATTTTGCATTTCATAACATACATCTTTATGTTTCTCTTCTTGTCTTTTTCAGATGTCTTCACCATTTTCTGTTGACTCCCCTTAAATATTTTCACCTTGTACTCTTGACTTTCCTAATTTATACACTTCATTTCCTCTTTATGCTCCTTAAACACTGACTTCATTTCCCTCATGATTTTCTTTTGATTTTCTGTAAATTATTTGAATTTCTTCTCTTGACTTTCTGTATATTCTTTGAATTCCTACCTAGATTCATTCTAGTTACTTATGTGAATTCTTTTATTGCATTTAATAGTATAATTATTCCATCTTCACTATGAAGAGCTCCCACAACAACACTATCAACTGGTGTTTGTTCCTTTTCTAACAACACTTTTACACTTCAAAGTCAAAAAATACAAAATACAGGCCTAACTAACTTCTTCCGTATTAAGCCCACCACACATCAAATAATTTAAATGGTTTGCCTACAGCAGCAATTTCAAACTAGATGCAACTGGCCTTATTGCAATACTTACATTTTTTATTACATCTGATGGTTGCTGCATTGTGGTGTGGTGCAGCAACTGCGCCTCCCTTTTGCATCATCATGATGGTTGTCTTGAACCACTGCAATCCAAGATGATGTGGAATTCGTCTCTTGTCTCAAACCACTGCAATTCAAGATGCTATAGATTTTTGTTGTATAAACATTTTGTTGCAATGGCACATTCTCATTACTCTCCCCACATGTAGATTCATAGATTTATTGTGTATAGTTAATTACAATTATTGCATACCATTTCTCCATCTACGATCTACTCTCTTCTGCAAGAAGGAAGTCAGTACCAAGACTAAGTTATCTGTGCACCGTTCAATCTTTTGACCAACTTTGTTGTATGGGAGCGAAAGCTGGGTGGATTCAGGTTACCTTATCAACAAGGTTGAGGTTACGGATATGAAAGTAGCTAGGATGATTGCAGGTACTAGTAGGTGGGAACAATGGCAGGAGGGTGTCCACAATGAGGAAATCAAAGAAAAACTGGGAATGAACTCTATAGATGTAGCAGTCAGGGCGAACAGGCTTAGATGGTGGGGTCATGTTACACTCATGGGAGAAGCAAGGTTACCCAAGAGACTCATGGATTCAGCAGTAGAGGGTAGGAGGCGTCGGGGCAGACCGAGGAGAAGGTACCTGGATTCGGTTAAGAATGATTTTGAAGTAATAGGTTTAACATCAGAAGAGGCACCAATGTTAGCACTCAATAGGGGATCATGGAGGAACTGTGTAAGGGGGGCTACGCTCCAGACTGAACGCTGAAAGGCATAATCAGTCTTAAATGATGATGATGATGATGATTTCTCCATTCTTCACCAAAAAGCAGTTGTCCAGGAATGGTATGCCAAATGTAAAGTTACAGTCCCTGGCACCATGACAGATGTAGAGCTCCCTCTCTCCTCTCTTTGTTAATATCTTTTCTACTTAAATTTTGTAGCTATTGGACTAGTGAACTTAAGTTGGAATCCTTACATAGAGATCATGTTTTTTTTACAAAACGAACATGACCATATTCCTAAAGCAAATGTGTGCCTCTTATGCATTGCAAATTTCAAAGTTATTTAATCTGAGAATGAAATATGTCACTTTGAAATAATAACAGTAAAATTCAAATTACTTTTTCACGTAACATGCTTCCCTAACAGTGCTTCACTCACCCAATTTCACTTAACAGTTATGTTTGTTTCACATTCAAACTGAAGCAACCATCACAACATGGTGTTTCCCCATTAATTAAACAGGTAACCACTGATCATGGAAGCCCTTTCGTTTATGTTATACTGACAATATGTTTCTCCATGACAATTGCTGATTCTCAGACACAACTCTTTGTGAACCATAAATCTCTGACTCAGTTCCTCACACCTTTTCATGTAATAACCGAAATACTTTTCTTCTTTAAACCAAAAAACACTTTTATATATTAATTCCACTTTCTACTATATTATGAACATTACTTATCCAGCTATTTATTTACTGCCATCTCATGCCCTAGTGTGTGAGACCGAGTGCTAAACCATCTGCCACCTGCCCTCTCTACCTGCACCCCTAGCTAGCCCACAGATGGCTCCTCACTCTCCCACAAGCCTCTAGACACTTAACCTCAACCTTCTTCCTGCCTCCCATCTCTCTCCATCCCTCACCCCACCCCACCCTGCACCTTCTACTCACCTCAGTACACTCACCGTGGGCCAGGAAAGAGCTGGCAGTTGAATGAGCACAATGTAGGGAGACAGGTGTGTGTGTGTGTGTGTGTGTGTGTGTGTGTGTGTGTGTGTGTTTTTCTCCTACAGCCTGAGAAAGGAATTGCATTCTGAAAGCTAGCAAAGTAAAGCTGTGTACCTTTTGTGTGTGTATCTGTTGATGATGCAGCACTTCTACCTTTCAGTGAGTCATCTGCTTTATTCCTAAATAATTCATAAAGAATAGATTGCCAGATGTGGCCTGGGAATGGAATCCATGGACCGCAATGTGCATTCGAAACATCGATGTTCATGTGTCCTGCAGTTCACACGTCAACACTCAATTTGCTGCGTTCTTCATCGACCCATGGGCCGAGTGATCCGCCGTCCTGGGTGAGGGTCAGCTATACATTCTAACGTTTTTTGGATGACAAGAGAGAGTGTGGTATTGGGTTGCAAGGCACACACATCTCTCAATTCAGTTAACTTGCATGTTGTGTGTAGCTGACACTCTTCTCTGGGTAATCAGCCAAGTCGATCACCCAAAAGATTCTTCTCCGAAGACTATAGCGGGTTAAAGGAATTTATTAAAATACTTTTCAGTTCAATCACTATATATTTTCAACTTTCACAGAGAATAACTTCTGCAAGCTAAGTTATTCCTTAAACATTAGACTCATTTACACATATTCAAGTAGCATACCTGTGTCTTGCTTCGTTCATAGTCAAGACTTGAAGTAATTCAAAAGTCTCTAGTCTCATCTCCACTTCTTGATACTTTATTTAGTCCCTGGAATCATCCCCTATGTTTCAACTTATACATACTTGGTATATACTATGTCTCTATACAACGTTCAATATATAATATGTTTACTTAGGTTATTAGAGTCCCACTATCCTGCAAATTCTCAGAATATTTGTTAGACTGACATTCCTTAATAATTATCACAATTAGTTCCTCCCTGACTTATGCTCATTAGTTATGCTCCTTATCAACATGATAGTTTTCCTTCAAGTACCTAGACGATGTATAACCGTCACAATCAACATCCGTAAGTACACATTTCTCTATGTGCACATTCTTTCCCCCTGCAACACTTGACATTTCTCACATCCTTTTAATCTGTATTTTCATTGTTCTCATCTTCGTGTTATGGTGTGTTTATGCAGAAGAGTGTTTGTGTAGCCTGATTCTTTGGCCTACTTATATGAAATAAGTTTAAGGTTGTTGGAAACCATGGAAAATAAGAAAGACTTCAGCGATAGAAGTATATGCATATGGAAAGAGGGGAAAAAGAGACCGGTACTCAGATGGGAAGTAAGAAAGGAAAAAGTAGAAATGATTGCTAAGATCGAAGAAGTGAAAGAAGAGAGCCCCAAAGACAGGAAACCCTTCCCACCCCCCTTCCACAGCATCCTTATTTCACCGGTATTTGAGTGGAAAGAAGCTGTATCAGGTATGATGTTAAATGTCTCCTACAGAACGGACATTCTCACCTTCACCTTTGAAGTCCCCGAAGAAAACTCTTAGCAACCCCTTTGGAACAGCAAATGATGAAGAATCAGTCACACTTGTCTGCAAGTGTCATTTGGAAGGTGTGGTGTGTGTTCTGTGTTAGCCATGTTAGTACTTACACTACCCACCCCTTCCAAAACTAATACAAACCCTCCCCTACAAATCACATCTCATAAAGGTAAAATTATGTATCATGGCATCACACTTATGCAATAATTCATATGAAATTCCATTTTCTATTAGACTAATATTCTTTGCAGTTTATTAATCTACACACAGGTTTACATAGATCAACTAGATAAGAGAATACTTTCAAAGAGTAGCTTAGGTAAAAATAAGACCTAACTATACACTGATGCCAGGATTTGAGACCATCGCTGACTTGAGCAGAGCGTGAAGGTGACTTAAATACTTATCGGGCACTAACAACCAAATACTGAGAACACGGTATGTTCTGAATGTAATTGCAGATGTATCAAATCGGAATCCAACTGCTTCTAAGGAACATATTATGAAAACAGTAATAGGTGCTTCAGTCCTGACTCGATATAACAACAAAATTTATTGAGTTGATGACAAAGCGTGGAACAGAAGCCCACGTAAC
This sequence comes from Schistocerca cancellata, assembly GCF_023864275.1. NCBI lineage: Eukaryota > Metazoa > Arthropoda > Insecta > Orthoptera > Acrididae > Schistocerca > Schistocerca cancellata. The sequence continues at coordinate 462,598,057 of NC_064627.1, read as the reverse complement.
CCATTTGAGACCATGAATAGTGATACAATCACTTATTGCTATTACTACAAGAAGCAGTATGGCTTCAATATCAATGACTTGCAGTAGCCATTGCTTGTCAGCCATGTAAAGACAAGGATGCAGAAGCAAGAGAAAACTGATCAGCTTATATGTCTCCCTAAAGGTGGATAATAGGATAGTATAAGTATTCAAGAATATATTACAGAATAGTTTAAGATTTAAAGGGCAGGAAAAATAGTACAGAAGAAACACCGAAAACAACTAGGGATCCAGTGGTTGTCACTCTGCCTGTTAACGCCAAAATATTAATGTCCCTGGGGGACAGATGTGACTCCGCCCGGATCCCATAGATCTGACATTAACCTCACTCGATTACTTATGGACCAATACTTCTCATTAAATTTTTTCTGTTTAGCGTCCCCACAACAAAACAATTACCGCTTTAATAGGAATCACAACATTAGGAAAAGTTATCCTATTTTCTACTTTGTCATGGACAAGTTTGAATTCTTAGCACAAGTCATCCATAACCTTGCTTGCATCATTAAGTTCGGAAAAAGCAACTGTTGAAATGTTTCCGGAGATTATACTGTCTGTAACTTTTCGATCTTTAATTAGTTCAAATTGTTCCACCAAACTACTTGCATTTATAATGTCAAATTTGGCTATTTTCCTTTAAAACTTCATCCTATATTATTCACTTGTGAACTGACAACTTGTGTACTGACACCTGTAATTTGCAATTGGACTATAGGAATTAGTTTGTCCTGCTTTTCAACATTTTCCTTTAAAGTGTGTAACCTTTGTTTTACAGCATCAAATGTAACACTACATATACATTGAAACGATCCTAGTTTTTTGCTCAGTTCCATTTCTACATTATTACATTTATCATCAATGTCAAATTCTAATTTTTTAGTTAAATCTTGAAGTTGCTCATCCTGTCTCCATTTAAATTCAGTAAATAGTTGATTAATGTGAGTATTCAAAGAACTAGTGAGTTCATTCTTTAAATCTAACTTCAGATTTTCTACCTTATTATGTAAAGAGTCAAATTCAGTCTTTAATAAAACTATATTTGCTACTTGACTGCTCTGGGTTTCACTTTGATTACTTAAAATTTCACTCTGAGCATCTAATTTTTTACTTAGCATTACATTTTGTGCTTCTAGTTTTTCACTTAAATTTGCACTCGGTTCATCTCTCAAGAAAGCATTTTTAGCATTTAACTCTGTTGTCTGGTCATCTAACTTAGCATCTACTCTAGAATGTACTGAGCCTATCTCCTTTCTTAAAGCAGCAATTTGAGTGTTTACAGCTGCTGAATTTGCTCACTGAGCTTTAATTAAATTCACTAATTCAGACCAGTCTGGCATTTCCCTAGTCACTTTAATAGCTGTGACTGGTTGTGCTAGTTGCTGTTCTTGCTCCATATTTGCCTGCATCTCGTGGTCGTGCGGTAGCGTTCTCGCTTCCCACGCCCGGGTTCGATTCCCGGTGGGGTCAGGGCTTTTCTCTGCCTCGTGATGGCTGGGTGTTGTGTGCTGTCCTTAGGTTAGTTAGGTTTCAGTAGTTCTAAGTTCTAGGGGACTGATGACCATAGATGTTAAGTCCCATAGTGCTCAGAGCCATTTGAACCATTTTTGATCCATATTCGTTTTTCTCTTAGCTCTGGTGTTCATTAAAAAAATTCACCTCTGAGTATAATAACTATACTAACAATTTATCATTCAACAGTTCCCTCAACTTTATCAGATAATTATTGTTTTTCACTCACCCAGCATAGAGTTTTAGCTGCGGTGGTGAGCGAATGTGTAATCAGTGCTGGTGGACAGCACTGGCACCGGCGGCGGCGAATGTTGGTTTCAGTGTCATCGTTGGTGAGCGGACGTAGAGTCAGCACTGGTGAGCAGCAGCTGGTTAAGTTGGCATCAGTGGCTGGTTACTGTGTCGGTGTCGGCGTGATGTACATGTGTGAAGACTGCTTACTCTCCACATCCAATCTTCTTAGTCGAAAGGTTGAGGTCTTCTCTCAAGTTTTTTGCCTCTATTACTTTCTCTCATCTTTTACTGTGTTGCACTCACAACTTTCTTCCATTGGTTTATTGGACTCAATACAGTTACTGGAAACAGTTCTCATATCACGTTAGGCATGGTTGGTATGCAATCTCATAATATCTTATTCCTGTTTCTGTCTTAAAATTCCCGTTTTCTCATGTCCTGTCACTTGGGTCTCCACGTTCTAACTTTTTTCGGATGACAAGAGACAGTGTGGTATTGGGTTGCAAGGCACACACGTTTCTCAATTCAGTTAACTTAGACATTGTGTGTAGCGGATCCTCTTCTCTGGGTAATCAGCTATGTCAATCTCCCAAAAGCTTCTTCTCTGAAGGCTGTAGTTGGTTAAAGGAATTTATTAAAACACTTCTCTATCCTTGAAATAATTTTGGTACTCATAAAATACTTTTCAGTTCAATCACTATATATTTTCAACTTTCACAGACAATAACTTCCACAAGCTAAGTTATTCCTTAAACATTAGACTCATTTACACATGTTCAAATAGCATACATGTGTCTTGCTTCGTTCATAGCCAAGACTTGAAGTAATTCAAGTGTTGTTCAGAGAACACTGGACATGTAGCATTAGCAGCCATGACAGGAGGAGCTTGTAACATTCTTCTCTGTTTGTGTTGTGTGTGTTCTGCACAAACTTGATAGCTTCTCTTGTTTTCTGTTGCTGCATTGATGGCAAGCACAATGACCTCTGATCTATAATTTCATTCACAGCTTACGAATGGACCATTGTATTATATGTAATTATAAAACTTGATTTTTCCTTTGTATAACTAAAACTAATATTTTTGTAAGTGGCTGTAGATAATTTTAGTAAATAACTTATTCATCGAAGAGAGGAGATTGGTGATTCACTGAATGGAAGACTATATTGATCTTTGTTTCTTATGGGTTCCTCACAGTCAACATGATATTATGTTATAGGTTATTTGTTATTTATTTATTTTTTACATACGGTGGTTTATAACTAACCATGTCCAATAACCTCTCTCTCCCTGTCTCTCTCTCTTGCCCTTCCCCATCCCTCCCTCCCAAAAAACACACACATACACACACACACTTGCACTAACTAGACATTCAGAAAGTCTTATATGAAGTAGAAGGTGCTCATCAAACAGGTGCTTCTGTTTGAAGTAAATTTTATTCTGTTTTAAATTCTTTACATAAGTGGGAAAGTGGTCAATGATTTTTATGACTGAGCACCTCACTCCTTTCTGTGCCACACCAAGGCTGAATGAAGGACAAATTAAATTCTTTTTTCCCTTTTAGTATCAAACAATGGAAAATCCAAGATGGAATAATAACAATATAATGGACAGGATAGATTGCTACTCACTGTATAGTGGAGATGTTGAGTCACAGACAGGCACAACAAAAAGACTGCTAAACAAGTGAGCTTTTGGCCGAAAGGCCTTCTTCTAAAGTAGACCACACACACACACACACACACACACACACACGCACACACACCCATGCATGACCACTTTCTCTGGCCACAAAAGCCAGACTGTAAACAACTGCACATGATGGGAGAGGCTTCTGAGTGGTGGGAGTAAGGAGGAGACTGGTGGGGAAGGGCAAGGATAGCAGGGCAGGCATGGGGGACGAGAAAGAGCTGCTTGTAGAAGTGTACACTGGGATGAGGTGGGGAGAGGGTGGGGCAACTAGGTGCAGTCAGGAGGCTTCAAGGATGGTGGGGGGGGGGGGAGGGGGGAGCAGGGGGCAGAAAGCAGCAATAAGGAGAGAGGAGAAAGGACAGTGGGTTAATTGTTGGAACAGAAGGCTGTGTAGTGCTGGAGTGGGAGCAGATAAGGGGATAGGTTGGTGAAGGACAGTGACTAATGAAGGTTGAGGCTAGGGGGGTTAAGGGAACGAAGGATATATTGCAGGGAGAGTTCCCATGTGCACAGTTCAGAAAAGCTCAAAAAACAATTCAGAAAGTCTCAAAAGACCAAAACTACCCACCCAATCTTATACAGAAACAGATCTCCCATGCCTTATCTCTCGTGTCATCCACCACCTCCAAAATTCCCACCATCCAGCCACAAAGGAGCATTCCCCTTGTGACTCAGTACCACCAAGGATAGAAGCAACTGAATCACATTCTACACCAGGGTTTTGGTTACCTCTTGTTGTGCCCTGAAATGAGGAATATCCTACCCACTGCCTTTCCCACCCTTCCTGCAGTAGTATTCTGGCACCCACTAAACCTACACAATATCTTGTCCACGCATACTCTACCCCTGCTCACAACCTCTTGCCTCATGGCTCACATCCCTGTAACAGACTTATGAGGTGCTATCCAGAATTTTCGGGACTGGTGCTGCCATCTGTTGAAAACCTTACTTTTGAACTAATGGTCACCATCACCCTCGAAGTAGTTCCCATCCGCATGTACACGCCGGTCTCAGCGCTTCTGCCACTGGTCAAATGTTTTCTGGAAGTCCTGTTCTTTGAGAGTGTTTATCACCACCAGCAATGCTTCTTGAATCCTCTCTAGAGTGTCAAACCGATGGCCTTTCAACTTGAGTTTCAGTTTTGGGAATAGCTTAAAGTTGCAAGGTTTGAAATCTGGCAAGTACGATGGATGGGGTACAACCGCCATGTTGTTTTTAGCCAAAAAGGTCCTGGTGAGTAAGGACATGTGACAGGGTGTGTTGTCGTGCTGCAGCAGCCAGTTCCCTTGACGCCAAAGTTCAGGCCGTCGTCGCCGCATGTTTTCACAGAGCTGTCACAAAAGTCACAGTAGCGCATGGAATTCACTGTTTGGTTGGGTGGGATGAGTTCTTTGTGCACAATTCCCTTGGCATCAAAGAAATCGATGATCATGCTCCTCACTTTGTTCGTCACCTGTCTTGCTTCATTGGGTCTTGGAGAGCCCAGCCTCTTCCACTGGGACAATTGTTGCTTTGTATCTGGGTCATAACTGTAAATCCAGCTCTTGTTGCCAGTGATAACCTGTGACAAGAAGGTTAGATCATAAGATGCAGTCTGACGAAGGTCCGTGCACACTTTAACATGCTGCGCCTTCTGATCGGCAGTTGAGATCCTTGGCACAAATTTTGTGGTGACAAGATGCATGCCCAATTCATCCGTCAACATTCATTGACATGTCCCATAACCAATACCCACTTCATCTGCAAGGTCTTGAATGGTTCGACATCAATCTGCACGAACCAATTGTTGAAGTTTGGCAACAATGTCTTATGTTGTGCGGCTAACGGGCCTTCCAGTGTGAGCATCATCTTCGATGTCTGTATGGCTGGCCCTGAACCGGGCATGCCACTCAAATACACGTGTATGGCTCATGCTCAGTCCCCCAAACACTTGTGGAATCACTGCAAGGGTCTCTGTAGCACTTTTCTCGAGATTCACACAGAATTTGATACACGCATGCTGTTCTGTTCACAAATTCATCGTAAAATCGCCACACACCAAACACAGAGTATTATGGAAATCACTGTGGGCACACAACATGTTCTCCCAGCTGAATGCCACTCCGCACACTGACTCATCAAATACGCCGCTCTCGCCACCTAGCGGTGCAAAGATCTGCTACTACTACTTTCCAGATAGCAGCACCATAGGTGCAAGACCTGTCCCATACTTCCTCCCACTACCACCTACTCCAGTCCGATCACAAACATCAGCTACCCCATCAAAGGCAGGGATACCTGTGAAAGTAGTCAAGAGATCAACAAGCTAAGCTGCAACCACAGTGCTGCGCTACGCAGGCATGACAACCAAGCTGTCTGTCCACATGAATGGCTACCAGCAAACTGGCTAAGAAACAGCTGGCTCACCCAATTGCTGAGCATTCTGCTCAACACAACATTCTTCATTTTAATGACTGCTTCACAGCCTGTGCCATCTGGACCCTTCTTACCAACACCAGCTATTTTGAACTGCGCAAGTAGAAAATGGGAAGTCTCCCTGCAACATATCCTAACTTCCTGTAACCCTCGTGGCCTCAACTTTCGTTAGTCACTATCCTTCACTCACCTATCCCCTTTCCTGCTCCCATTCCAGCACTACACAACCATCTATTCCACCAATGCATAGACTGTCTTTTTACTTCTTTCCTTTTCCACTCCCTTTTGAAACTCCCGTCTCCCGTCCACCCACCCCCTGTCTAACCTCCTGACTGCAACTAACTGCCCCACCCTATCCCTATCACATCGCTGTATGCTCTCACAAGTAGCACTTTACTGTCTTCCAACAAGGCAACACAAGACCACATACTGTGAGTGCTGTACTGACCTGTTTTGATGCTGAAGCTGTTTGTGTGTGGTCACTAACCAGAACGTTTGCAAATCTTTCACCTATTGAAAACATCTGGTTATGGTGTTGCTGTTGGATTTGTAGACCAGCAGTTGCCTCACAATCATTACATTTAATGGACTCTGGCACAGAGTTGAAGCAGGATGGGATGATGTACCTGCATCTGTCAGCACTTCTTAATGCCCAGCTGGGTTACAGCCATTGTTGCTGCTAATGTGGAGCTCGTCTTCTAAATTTCACATTCTGTATATTTGTAAATCACCTATGAATTTAATAACATAGTCTTCAGGGTATTATGTATATACACAATAAGTAAAATTTCAAAGAATGGAAACTTCAGGATGAAGTAATGACAAGATTATGAAAAAGAAAGGCTGCTACTCACCAGATGCTGAGGCACAACAGAAGATGTTAAAGAAGTAAGTTTTTTGCCAAAAGACCTTAAGACCTTCTTCTGAATTAGACAAAAGTAGCATTTTACTGTCATCCACTCTACCCTCCTATCCTGCCACCTCACTGCCCCAGCCTCCTTCTTACCCCCACCATCCAGACTGCTTCTTCCATTATACACAGCTTCTTGCAGCCCAGCATTGGCAGTCAGAGACAGTGGTCATGTGTTTATGAATTGTGCTTGTGTGAATGTGTGTAATGTAGAAGAAGACCTTTTGGCCAAATGCTTAATTATCTAATGCCTTCTTGTTGTGCCTGCCTGTGACTTAACATCTCCACTACATGGTGAGTGGCAATCTATCCTTTTTATAATACTGCCACAAGTAAAGTTTCATTATTTGCCATCCTTCTTAGTGTTGCAGTTTTAATGACCAACTGTGTATACACCAGTTACAAGAGGGGACCAATATCGGTCCCTGTGGTACACGTAAAGTGAATATTCCACATTACGAAGATACTGTTTATTGCATACACATCCTAGGTTTCTTAATGCAACATTCTGGATCCTTTAGATACATAGTATGAAAACCAGTTAGAAGCAAGATATCTGATACCATTGTACAAGGGTGTGCTGAAAAGTAATGCCCCCACATTTTTTGTGTGAAAACTCTTAAAGATTTTTAAATGGAGCAAATGTTATTAACAGTCTACATCTTTATTTTTTGGACCTACATATTTGCAACCTTCTGCTGTGCAACATGGTAGTGTGTAACTGTAACTAATTCAATGCATGAGAAACAGTGTGCTGTAATCAAGTTTCGAATTCAAAGAGTTTGTCCGTACATGGAGCACCCTCGCCTTCAGCATAACAATGCCAGACCACACTTGAGGACTGCAACGGTCTGACACCCTGGGTTCACTGTCATTGATTCTTCATACAGTCCTGACTTGGTCCCATCTGATTTTCACCTGTTTCAAAAACTTAAAGAATACCTTTGAAGACTTCAGTTTGGTAGTGATGAAGTGGTGCAAGCAGTGGTGAGGTTGTGGCTCAATCACTCTTAAAGTGACAGCATCAACAAACTGGTCTTATTTTGGGAAGTATGTTTGTTCTCAGAGTGACTACATTGAGAAATAAATATATAGATATGAAGAATAAAGATGGAGAATGTTAACAACATTTGTTTTATTTAAAAACCTTTGATAGTTTTCACATGATTCATAACTGATCTTCTCTGTGAGAAAACTGTGAGCTGCAGAATAAAGTGATTTTGATAAGTCATGGAATATACCAGCTGACAATATTTTGTCATTTAAATTTTATATAATATGATCTATGAATTGAAAAAAAATGGCATTTTTTTGTAGAGAGATCTGTTTGAAACTGACCACTGTTTTGAGCAATGTGAGTTATGGTTCTGCATACACAATCTTGCCAGTACCTTCATGTGGGAGATAAGTAGTGAGATTGATCAGTGTTGTGTATGTGACTGAATACTATGCATATTTGTGAAGAATACAATTTTTAAACAATGGAAAATGTAGGATGGACTGTAAAAACACAACACAATTTTTACAATTTACTCGAGATATTATCAACGCCATGAGAGTTTTTACTGTGACGGAGAATGGAGTAATTGTGATTTATGTATTGTGTGGCATTGCTTCTCGCCTGTAGTCTTTGCTTTATTCATTGAACTGTCCACACCAACCTTCTGAGCTATTTTTGGGAAGTGATTATTAAGTATGTTGGCTACCAAACTGCATTGTTGTAATATGAAATCAGTCCTGTTTCTCTCTTTGTCCTAATGATTTCATACAATTTCTTTTTCCTTGCAAGTGATGTTTTGATTCTGAGCTATTTTTTGGAAGTGATTATTAAATATGTTGGCTACCAAACTGCTGTAATATATTGTTTTGCTCTTTTCTTTAATAACAGTGGCCTCTCATTCCTTAACTGATTTCCCAGCTTCTCTTTTAACAATTTCCCTTGTAGATTTAATTTTACTGTCTGAATTATTAATTTCAGACATTATACAGAGGTTTTTGATTTTGTAATCACTTTCCTTCAACATGACATTATTGTTATAATATGTAATCAGTCCTGTTTCTCTCTTTGTCCTAATGATTTCATACAATTTCTTTTTGCTTGCAAATGATGTTTTGATTTCTTTTGTAATCTTAGTCTTTTCTGATTTCTTAGTGATGCCATGTGCTGTTTTCTTGGGAAAGCAACTGTTAAAGATTGGTAGAAAATCATCTATACATACACGAAATCGGGAACTGATATATGTCACATTGTACACATTCCTTTAGTCAGCTTCCCACAAGGGTGTTTTGCCATTTTCTCTTGACTCTTCATTAATTACTATAAGCATCAGAAAGATTATTCATTACTGAATAAACATTTGTTATCATTGATTAAATGTAACATTTTAACACGGATGTGGATGTTTTTACATGCCTTCTGATTTCACCATGTAGAAGAGGCAACACTCTTGTCAAACTTCATCTTACCTATGGAGTATGTCTGGGTGTGTGTGTGTGGGGGGGGGGGGCATTTTCTTCATTTTTTGAAGACACTATCATGATTGTATATAGCATCTCAGCAGCTTGAGATGTCGTAATATAGAGCAGGTCTCCCCTTTACTTATCCATTACTTTGTTCTCACCCTGTCTCAAGCTCAGTTTTATATTCTCATTGTTATAAGCTCTAGCACAGGGAGGTGTCCAAAGTTCAATCAGTTTGTGTTTGAAGTTTTCAGCAACATTAATCCTCTAGCTCTGACACTTAACAAGTATACCACAGAATTCTTTCATACTTTCATTTTATTTATCTATTTATTTTTAACTCCATGTCTCTCTAGGATACAGAGCATTCAGATTATCAGAGTAAATGGTCATAAGGCTTACAGTCAAAGTTATATGTAAATGTATAAACAAAAATTGAGGTCCAAGTGCTCAGATATTAAAACTGTAGTAATAATAGTAACACAAACAAATTATAGGTGGCAGTCAAGTCAGAATTGAGCACCCATCACAATGGGACAATGGAATGGTTCCATTCAAAAGTATTTACCACATATAATGAGATATTGATTCCACTGGGAGACGAGGTGATCAATTCCTGTTTCATAGAATGTGGTCAGCCACAAATATGCCAACTCTTGCAATTTCTTGTATGACTGAAACTGATGTCCACACGTCTTTCTTCATGTTGCCAAAGGTGTGCAAATCATATGGTGAAGGGTCTGGGCTGTATGGAGGATGTTCCAGTGTTTGCCAACCAGATCACTGAAGCACAGCCTTCAACTATGTTCGAGGAACTCAATGAGCAGAGGGCCCCTGCAGTTGGACAAGAAGGTCATAATGACCTCACTAGAACTTGTGCGAGTAGCTCTGGTTTTTTGTTGTTGTGGTAGATGTGGGATATTTCCACTGATGACTTTGCCATTTGCCCTCGGGCTGTTGGATGGAATCATTCTGTTGCATGATAACATCTGCCCCCACACTGCCAACCAGACAAAGGCTACACATCAGCAATTTGGTTGGGAAACAGTGCAATATCCTCCATACAGCCTGGATCTTTTCACCATGTGATTTTCAATTCTGAGGTGGGCTGAAGAAAGAAAAGTATGGACATTGGTTTCAGTCAAATGAGAAAGTGCAAGAGTGGATGCGGTTGTGGGTCCATCAGTGACCAACCACATTCTCCTTTAACCAGGAATTGACTGTGATGTCTCCCAGTGGGATAAATGTCTGAACATGATTGGTGATAACTTTTGAATGTAGCCGTTTCATGGTCCTATTGTAGCGGACGTTTTGTTTACATTTGACTGCCCCTTGAATAAGACTTACATTCTAATAATTGTATTAAACTTTCTTTCTGTACGTGAGATATTATGCTACATACTAAGTTCATATAGCAGTGCTTAAAATTAAACACACTTCAAAAACATTCCTATGCAGAATGGAAAGCAGGATCCAAAAGACAAAGTTTTAGCTGTTTTTTGAATTCAGCAGTTACTCAGTGATTGATTTGAAATGAACTGAAAATTTAATGTATATCTTTATGCTTGAATAATGTATTTCTTTCTGTACCATGCTCTGATTTTTTTAAAAATCTTTGTGAAAGTCATGTTTACTTCTTCTATCATGATAAAGATATAACATGTTTATTTTGTAAATTGTATGATTCTTATTAAGAAATCACATAAGTGGAAAAAAATGTACGTGAGGATCCCCTGCTGTTTGAATAAATTTCTGCAAGAACATATTTCTGATGAGCGTCTTCTGTGACAGAAAGACATTATTTGCTTCAGAATCAGGATCAGTATTAGAATGTCACTGTCCCATGACATACATACATAAATCATAGATTTAAAGTACAAGAGACTAGCTAATATAGATAATGTGCGGAGAGAGGAACACCAACAATATAGGGAAAGGCAGATTGCTACTTACCATAAAGAAGACACATCAAGTTGCAGACAGGCAGAATTAAAAGAAACTTACATAAAGCTATCAGCCACAGCCTTCATCAATAAAAGAGGGACACACACCATTCACATACACAACCAAGCACACCTCATGCACACAAAGCCGCCAACTCCAGCATTTCTGGCCTGAGATGCTGCAGTTGGCGGTCTTGTGTGCATGAGAAGTGCTTGCTTGTGTGTATGGATGGTGTGTGTCTCTCTTTTACTGATGAAGGCTGTGGCCAAAAGCTTTATGTAGGTGTCTTTTAATTGTGCCTGTCTACAACTTGGCATGTCTTCTTTATGGTAAGAAGTAATCTGCCTTTCCCTACATTGTTGATGTACCAGAGATACATACAGTGTGTCAAACAAAGAACAAAAAAATACAATTTACAAAAATCATATAAAATTTGTTTATTATTCAACAAAGAAAATTTCATAACCTTTTATAAATTTCATGAATGAATAATAACATTTTCGCACTTGAATGAAATGTTATGTTATCTTTAGTAAACCTAGTTCCAGACTATTAAAGTTATTCATTTTTAAATTATTATAAATTTTCATAGCCATGTAATGAGGAGATTGGGAGTAGACTTTTAGTCCATGTTAGTTAGTTAGTTAGTTACTTTCATGTTCCAGGGATAATTTTACATGATAAGTCATCATGATGTGGAATGAGTCATTTTACATTCATATTGCAAATTAATTTGTACATCTATTTGTACGCTAAACATCACCATATAACTATTATTTTTTCCCCCTGAAATAGAAAAAAAGAAATACAGATTGAGTCAGGAATTCCTACCCACCACTTTTATACATTACAAACACAGAAATTATTCTATGGAATAGAAGGAGTTCTCAAGGAGAAACTTTTTCAGTTTATTTTCAAATTTGACCATGCTGTCTTTTAGACATTTTATATCACTGGGTAAGTGGTCAAAAATTTTTGTTGCAGCATTGTACACCCCTTTCTGTGCTAAAGACAACCTTAATGATGAGTAATGAATGCCATTTTTTCTTCTCGTATTCTGATTATGTATCTCATTGTTCCTTTTGAACTATAGTGGACTATTTACAACAAACTTCATGAGGGAATAAATATACAGTGAAGCAGTAGTCAGAATGCCCAGCTCCTTAAACAGATGTCTACAAGATGATCGCAAATGAGCACCACATATTATCCTTATAACATGTTTTTGGTCAATGAAGACCTTCTTTCTTAAATATGAGTTACCCCAGAACATTATTCCATATGACATTACTGAATGAAAATAAACAAAATATGTCAACTTACTGATTTCTCTCTCCCCAAAATTTGTTATGATTCTAGTGCAAATGTGGCTGAACTAAGTTGTTGCAGGAGTTCCAAAATGTGTTTTTTCCAATTTAAATTCTCATCAATATGAACACCTAATAATTTTGTAGTTTCCACCCTATGATGTCATGTGACTAGGGCCTCCTGTTGGGTAGACCATTTGCCGGATGCAAGTCTTTTGATTTGACGCCACTTCGGCAACTTGTGCATTGATGAGGATGAAATGATGATGATTAGGACAACACAACACCCAGTCCCTGAGTGGAGAAAATCTCCAACCCAGCCAGGAATCAAACCTGGGCCCTTAGGATTGACATTCTGTTGCGCTGACCACTCAGCTACTGGAGGCATATTATTTCATCACCATGTGTTACACTTATCACTGGTGCAGTACGCCTAGAGGTGCAGAACTGAATATGATATGTCTTTGTGAAATTCAGGGTGAGACCCTGCAGAAAACAGTCAATGATACTTCTGAGAACTTAGTTCATCATTTCTTCCATTTCTGTATGTATGCTGGGAGTGATTACAATACTGGTGTCATCTGCAAAAAGAACTAATTCCATTTGTTGTACATTAGTTGTAGATCATTTAAATATATGAGAAACAGTAGTGGTCCTAACTTTGAGCCTTGGGGAACCCAATATGTGGTTTCTCCCCAGTCAGAATTGTGTCCCTACTTGCATTAAAAACAATGTTTCAGCAGCATCTTTAAAGTCAAAGACAGTTGCATGCATTGGAATTACATGGAATGATTTCATAGCTTTAGCTGATGGAATTCCTGAGGGAAGTACTGCGTGGCACAATGACCCGGCATCTTCTAGTGATGAATGTTTGAAACATTTGCTCAATGACTTGACACTTGGAACAAGTCTAGGGTACATTGAGCAGAGTGCACACAGTGGCACTGCAAAAAATGACACCTAGAATGTGTTACATTTCCACTCTTCATATCCACAAAGGCATTTAAAAAGTCATGCAATTGTAGAAAATGATGAGCATATCCAGTGCAGAAAAATAAATATCTTATAATGACTTGGAAGTTCACACCTTGAGCTATCAATGGAATGAGTCACTTTCCTCTGACATATTTGTTGAAAGACTGAAATGTACAATAATAGTGCTGATTTGTAAAACTGGAAATAAGCATAAAATTTCTACTTACTGTCCCATTTCACGACTTCCAGATTTTCCTCCAGATTTGAAAAAAATGAGCTATTATGGAATATGTCAACAGTCCTATTTTCCAGACAGTGACTTTAGTTAGCTCTCATTTTTATTTATTTATTTTTCATCCTTGGATCACTTTTGGTAATGCTATTGGATACATCAGGATATGCTTGGATATGTTACAAGGTATTTGGTAAGTGCATAAAAGCAATGATACATACAGTATTTTGAGACATTTCTAAAGATACTAAGAGTTTACAACATACAAATAATATTACACATATCAGACAGAGTTAAAAAGAATACATACAGTTGTGCTTACTTACAGTGACAGAACAATGTCTTTATATTAGTTACATGGAGTCTACAGAAGACTATTATTTAAGAATTTTGTGCTCTTGCATCTAAGAAACTCCTTTACACTGTTATGCTTCCATCTAAGAACTCATTTACACTGTGACAATGAACTGAGACCAGATGGCCTTCTGGTTTTTGCTTGAAAACAGATACTGTTTATTAAGTTTTTGATACTGTTTTGAAGTTTGAACATATGTGGTAACTATCATTACATCTAGTACTGTAGTTATGTATAATTTTGTTTATCAAAACTGTAGAGTTTATTTCTAGGTATGTAATTGTATGTAACTGGTACTGCGAACAGCTGAAAGCAATGGGAAACTACAGCCATAATTTTTCCCGAGGGCATGCAGCTTTACTGTAAGGTTAAATGATGATGGCGTCCTCTTGGGTAAAATATTCCGGAGGTAAAATAGTCCCCCATTCGGATCTCCGGGCGGGGACTACTCAGGAGGACATCGTTATCAGGAGAAAGAAAACTGGCGTTCTACGGATCGGAGCGTGGAATGTCAGATCCCTTAATTGAGCAGGTAGGTTAGAAAATTTAAAAAGGGAAATGGATAGGTAAAGTTACATATAGTAGGAATTAGTGAAGTTCGCTGTCAGGAGGAACAAGACTTTTGGTCAGGCGAATACAGGGTTATAAATACAAAATCAAATAGGGGTAATGCAGGAGTAGGTTTAATAATGAATAAAAAAATAGGAGTGCGGGTAAGCTACTACAAACAGCATAGTGAATGCATTATTGTGGCCAACATAGACACGAAGCCCACGCCTACTACAGTAGTACAAGTTTATATGCCAACTAGCTCTGCAGATGATGAAGAAATTGATGAAATGTATGATGAGATAAAAGAAATTATTCAGGTAGTGAAGGGGGACGAAAATTTAATAGTCATGGGTGACTGGAATTCGAGAGTAGGAAAAGGGAGAGAAAGAAACATAGTAGGTGAATATGGATTGGGGGTAAGAAATGAAAGAGGAAGCCGTCTGGTAGAATTTTGCACAGAGCATAACTTAATCATAGCTAACACTTGGTTCAAGAATCATAAAAGAAGGTTGTATACATGGAAGAATCTCGGAGATGTGGACTCTGACCACAATCTATTGGTTATGACCTGTAGATTAAAACTGAAGAAACTGCAAAAAGGTGCGAATTTAAGGAGATGGGACCTGGATAAACTGACTAACCAGAGGTTGTACAGAGTTTCAGGGAGAGCATAAGGGAACAATTGACAGCAATGGGGGAAAGAAGTACAAGAAGAATGGGTAGCTCTGAGGGATGAAGTAGTGAAGGCAGCAGAGGATCAAGCAGGTAAAAAGACGAGGGCTAGTAGAACTCCTTGGGTAACAGAAGAAATATTGAATTTAATTGATGAAAAGAGAAAATATAAAAATGCAGTAAATGAAGCAGGCAAATAGGAATACAAACGTCTCAAGAATGATATCGACAGTAAGTGCAAAATGGTTAAGCAGGGATGGCTAGAGGACAAATGTAAGGATGTAGAGGCTTATATCACTAGGGGTAAGATAGATATTGCCTACAGGAAAATTAAAGAGACCTTTGGAGAAAAGAGAACCACTTGTAAGGATATCAAGAGCTCAGATGGAAACCCAGTTCTAACCAAAGAAGGGAAAGCAGAAAGGTGGAAGGAGTATATGGAGGGTCTATACAAGGGCGATGTACTTGAGGACAATATTATGGAAATGGAAGAGAATGTAGATGAAGATGAAATAGGAGATACGATACTACGTGAAGAGTTTGACAGAGCACTGAAAGACCTAAGTCGAAACAAGGCCCCGGGAGGAGACAACATTCCATTAGAACTACTGACAGTCTTGGGAGAGCCAGTCCTGACAAAACTCTACCATCTGGTGAGCAAGATGTATGAGGAAGGCGAAATACCCTCAGACTTCAAGAAGAATGTAATAATACCTATCCCAAAGAAAGCAGGTGTTGACAGATGTGACAATTACCAAACTATCAGTTTAATAAGTCACAGCTACAAAATACTAACACGAATTCTTTACAAACGAATGGAAAAACTGGTAGAAGCCGACTTTGGGGAAGATCAGTTTGGATTCCGTAGAGATATTGGAACACCTGAGGCAATACTGACCTTACGACTTATCTTAGAAGAAAGATTAAGGAAAGGCAAACCTACGTTTCTAGCATTTGTGGACTTAGAGAAAGCTTTTGACAATGTTGACTGATATACTTTCTTTCAAATTCTAAAGGTGGCAAGGGTAAAATACAGGGAGTGAAAGTCTATTAACAATTTTTACAGAAACCAGATGGCAGTTAGGTATAAGAGTTGAGGGGCATGAAAGGGAAGCAGTGGTTTGGAAGGTAGTGAGACAGGGTTGTAGCCTTTCCCCAATGTTATTCAATCTATATATTGAGCAAGCAGTAAAGGAAACAAAAGAAAAATTTGGAGTAGGTATTAAAATCCATGGAGAAGAAATAAAAAATTTGAGGTTCACCGATGACATTGTAATTCTGTCAGAGACAGCAAAGGACTTGGAAGAGCAGTTGAACGGAATGGACAGTGTCTTGAAAAGAGGATATAAGATGAACATCAACAAAAGCAAAATGAGGATCATGGAATGTAGTCAAATTAAGTCGGGCAATGCTGAGGGAATTAGATTAGGAAATGAGACACTTAAAGTAGTAAAGGAGTTTTGCTATTTGGGGAGCAAAATAACTGATGATGGTCGAAGTAGAGAGGATATAAAATGTAGACTGGCAATGGCAAGGAAAGCATTTCTGAAGAAGAGAAATTTGTTAACATCGAGTATAGATTTAAGTGTCAGGAAGTCGTTTCTGAAAGTATTTGTATGGAGTGTAGCCATGTATGGAAGTGAAACATGGACGATAAATAGTTTGGACAGGAAGAGAATAGAAGCTTTTGAAATGTGGTGCTACAGAAGAATGCTGAAGATTAGATGGGTAGATCACATAACTAATGAGGAGGTATTGAATAGAATTGGGGAGAAGGGGAGTTTGTGGCACAACTTGACTAGAAGAAGGGATCGGTTGGTAGGACATGTTCTGAGGCATCAAGGGAACACAAATTTAGCATTGGAGGGCAGCGTGGAGGGTAAAAATCATGGAGGGAGACCAAGAGATGAATACACTAAGCAGATTCAGAAGGATGTAGGTTGCAGTAGGTACTGGGAGATGAAGGAACTTGCACAGGATAGGGTAGCATGGAGAGCTGCATCAAACCAGTCTCAGGACTGAAGACCACAACAACAACACTTGTTTCATATATATACAGAGCAGGCACTGTCAATATTTGCAGTTCTTTTAATTTGTTTCTGCAGTACACTCTTGGTGACAGGTTTCCAATGTGCCTAATCACTTTCTTTCAGAGTTTAAGTAATGTGCTTATGTATATATTAGTTATACTACCTCATACAGGTATACAGTAGAGATACGTGGATAACTTAGAGCATAATACATTTTTAGCAAAGTGTAATGATCAGTTTGTGACAATTTTCTCATGAGAAATATATTTGTGCTAATTGTTGAGCATCTTTTATCTATATGTGTCTTCTATGTCATGAGACTGTCCACCATCAATACCAGAAATTTGCTGCAATGAACTTTTGAAATGCTGGAATCATCAAGCATAATATCAAGATCATTTGCTTTGACAGCCCTATTTTCTTGCATTCTCATGTAAGTTTCTTTTATGACCATTTATGAAAAGGTTGCACCCCCAAAATATTTGTGTGCCCTATCTCTCTCAAAATGCTTACTGATAGACAAAGCCATATTTGACCTCAAAAATGATATTACGATGTCAGTTGCAACCAAATTGCACACTCAAACAACAGATAATCTCATTTATGGCTTAAAAATCACTGCAAGCAGTACTTTTACTCAATTTATAGTAAATTTAATTTTTTTTCATTTAGAAACTTTAATGAGAATGATGATGTCCTCAAAAGAAGTATTCTTTGTATCATCTTCCTGTCTGTTTTCTACATTAGAGGAGAATATGATGTGCACAACAGCAATAAACAGCTTGTTCCCCCCAAAGGCTGGCAGTGTAGTCAGATCCAGATAAACGCCTATGTGGCATCCCCTGAGACTTTTGACAAGAAATATGGAGCGGCCACACCCATCTGCCATAACCACTTTCCTGTATTACACTAATAAAATGCACGCTAATGACTTGCAGCAAAATTCTCACTGTGTTTGTTATGAATGTGCATGACTAGATCTCATCGTTATTGCAAGGACTTGATGATAGATATTTTATTACCTGCAGGAAAAAAGGTGAATTTTTTATAGACATGCAATAGACAATATGTTTGTGAAACTATCAGATTTCAAGTATAAGAAATAGTATAGAAATGAACATATTAAGTATCTCCATAGAATAGAACTAACTACACTTATTGTCAAACTATGCTCTAATGAGGCATCAACAGAAATTTGTGATTGGATTGAGGACTTTTTGGTAGAGATGATGCAGCATGTTATCTTGAATAGAGAGTCATCGTCAGATAGAGAAGTAACTATGGGTGTTCCCCAGGTAAGTGTGTTGGGACCCTTAGAGTTCATGTTGTAGACTGATGACCTTGTAGACAATATTAATAGTAACCTCAGACTTTATGCAGATGATGCAGTTATCTATAATGAAGTACTGTCTGAAAGAAGCTGCATAAATACTCAGTCAGCTCTTGATAAGATTTCAAAGTGGTGCAAAGACTGACAACTTGCTTTAAGTTTTCAGAAATGTAAAATTTTGCTCTTCACAAAATGAAAAAAAAAATGTAGAATCCTATGAGTATAATATCAGTGAGTCACTTTTGGAATTGGCCAACTCATACAAATCCATGGGTGTAACACTTTGTAGGGATATGAAATGGGCTGATTGCATAGGCCCAGTCATGGGTAAAGCAAGTGGTAGATTTTGGTTTATTGGTAGAATACTGGGGAAGTGCAATCAGTCGACAAAGGAGATTGCTTAAAAATCACTCGTGCAACCTGCCCTAGAATGTTGCTCATGTATGTGGGACCTGTACCAAATAGGACTAACAGGAGATGTTGAATGTATACGGAGAATGGCAGCATGAATAGTCACAGCTTGTTTAATTCATGGGAGAGTGTTATGGAGATACTGAGGGAACTGAACTGGAAGACTCTTGAAGACAGATGTAAACTACCTTGACAAAGTCTATTATCAACTTCTTAAAAACTAGCTTTAAATGACAACTCTAGGAATATATTACAATCCCCTATGTATTGCTCACATAGGAATTACAAGGGTAAGATTAGAATAATTTCTGCACTCAGAAGCATTCAAACTATCATTCATCCTGCTATCCACACATGAATGGAACGGGAAGAAACCCTAATAACTGGTACAGAAGGGCGTATCTCTGCCATGCACCTCACAGTGGTTTGCAGATTGTAGATTTAGATGTAGAGTAAACTAATTATTCACCTTTAAACATGTACACATGTAATCGGTGTTGTCATATGCAGTTTATATACATCTATAGTTACAATATGCTCCTGCTATGGCTCCTTGTGAAATTAAGTTATAATTATGTTACAAGATGGCATTAACCATAGTTATTACTTTAGCAATGTACCTTGTTATACAAGCTGACCATTTTTTACAAATCTAATGTTCACAAATCTAATACAGGGTGCCATGGTAAATCATCATATCACATTAAAAACTTTATAAACTCTTACTAATTATAATTTCATATTGATACTTCGGATCAAAATTTCAAGTAATTTTTCAAATCTCTCACTGCATAAATTGCTTTACCTTTCATCCATTTGGTTATTATGTTTTTGAATTGGCTTGTCAGTTGCATGTCCATTTTTTGTTTTGTAGTGCTGTGTTGACATCCTAAGATCAAAGTTATCCAGGTTTTCTTTAGCGTATACTAGGCAACCATAAACATAAATACTTGGCACTGTCATAGAATTCATTTTCTCAAAGTAATATCTACATTATTCTCATGTTGTTAGTCCTACTATGCATCTGATAGTCTCTTTTTGCTATTTAAGTACCTTCTTTGATCCAACCCAGTTTCCCCATAACATAATTCCACATGTTAGATGGAAACTGAAGAAAGCAAAATATGCATACAGAAATTGTTTTACTAACATGGCTTCTCGACTTTTGCAGCAGATAAATCACATATGAGCATCTGGTGCACAATTCAATTGTGGGGTATTTAAATTAAAAGTGTTTTTTTTCCTGTTTGCTATTATTTATGTGTATTAGCTTGAAACCATGACATACACTATTGCTACTGCTACCTTCTGTTTAACTCATTCAGGTGGTATTCTGAAGAATTAGTGTGATCTTGTACTGTCTGGCAGTGATAAACAGAATGAGTGTAAGAAAGGAGACTTGTGACACACCTTTTCCAAGAGGTAAAGAATCTGATATTTTATTATTTACTAACAGTAACTGTTTCTTATTGCTTAGGTATGACTGCAATAGGATGACAGTGTTCTCCCCTATTCCATAATACTGTAGCTTTCATTTATTTATTTATTTATTCATTATTTGTCCCGTGGATCAAATCAGTACAATGACTTGTACAACTGATATGGGATAAGTCAATACAAATATACAGTTTACAGGAGTCTAAGATAGTAGACAAGAATACAGAGGAAAGATTATTTTACATTACCTACAAAATTATGTTACTTAAAGTTACAGCTTTACAGAGAATTGTTACATGATGTGACAAAACTGACTTAACAACATTCAGCTTTGATACTTTATCATGCACTAAGACAATTTTGATTCCAAATATTCCTGGATGGTATAAAAGCATTCTTTTAATAAAAGAGATTTCACTGTCTGTTTGAATTTATTTATTTCTTGGATTTCTTGTATAAAAGTTGGAAGATGATTATATAATTTTATTCCCATGTACTTGACACCATCACTGTACAGTTTTGTTGAGTGGGGAAGTATTCTTAGAGAGGTTTTTGATCTTGTGTCATAATCGTGGTAGTCCATATTTTTGCTAATTTTGTTGATACTTTTTTTGGTAAAGAATAATAATTCTAGTATGTATTGGCATGGGAGGGGCAAAATATTTAGTTTCTTAAATAATGGTTTACTAGTGTCTCTTTGTTTTTTGAACATAATTGTTCTGACTACCTTCTTTTGCAGTTTGAATATCTTAATTGATTCAGAATTTTGGCCCCAGAAGATGATTCCGTAGTTAAGTACGGAGTGAAAGAGCGCATGGTACATTGTGGTTAGGGTACTTGTGTTAGTGACGTTCCTTATTGATCTAATCATGAAGCATACTTTACTAAGTTTTGTGCTGGTAACGTCAATGTGCCTTTTCCATGTGAGCGTATCAGTAATAGTGACCCCCAAAAATTTTATTTCATTTTCAAGTTTAACATTATTTTTTTCCAGTGATATAGTTGGTTGTAATGAATTTCTGTTTTGGGCAGTGTGAAAGGTTATTCCAATTGTCTTTTTTGCATTAATCAGCAGCCTATTACTTTGAAGCCATCGACTTATTTGATCTGTGGTTCTATCTATATTGGATTGGAGAATTTGTTCGGGCGCAGATATGAGTATAGAGGTGTCGTCAGCAAATAAAAGGGTTTTTGTGTTTGGTATGCTGTGAGGAAGGTCATTTATGTAAAGTAAGAACAGCAAAGGGCCCAGGACGGAGCCTTGGGGAACGCCTTGCTTTATGGTATGTATGGAGGAATGTACAGTGCTAGCTGTACCTGAGAGCTTAGTTTCATTTAATTCGACATACTGCTGTCGATCTTCCAGATAGCTTTTAAACCAGTCATAGGCATTTCCTCTTATTCCATATGAATGCAGCTTTTGCAGAAGTATACTATGATTAACCATGTCGAATGCCTTTGTTAGATCTAGGAATATACCTATGGCTGGGAGTTTTTTGTCCACAAGCTCCAGTGCATGATCTAGAAATTCTTGTATTGCATCTGTTGTAGCTTTCTTACTTTGGAAGCTGAACTGAGCAGGTGACAGGATATTTTCTTTGTTTAGAAAGGACATGATTCTGGTGGCCATTATATACTCAAATACTTTACTAAAAGTTGAAAGCAGTGCAATGGGTCGATAATTACTGGGATCCTCTTTGCTTCCTGTTTTGTGGACAGGTATAATTTTTGCAATTTTGAGCATGCCAGGAAATGTACCATTCAGGAATGAGAAGTTTATTATGTGAGCGAGGGGTTTGCTGATAGGATACTGTGGGACACTGTATCAAAGGATTCCTTAGATCCAGCAGTATCACACCATTTAGTGACGTATCCGCAAAGTAGTTATATATATTTGTTATAATGTAGTCAACAACTGCTTTTGCAGTAGATAGGGAAGATCTAAAGCCATACTGCACAGCACAGATTACACTACAATATTCAAAAGATTGGGTCATCTGCTGGTGCATCAATTATCCTATAAATTAACAGGAGAAGTGAAATGGGTTGATAAACCATTCATTGTGAATGTATGGCCTCATCTCTCTATTGTACATTTAAGCAGAGTTCTTGTCATTAATTAAATGTAAATTGCTTACTGTGGAACACTTTATTTAACTGTTACACCCAGTTTCTTCCATAATCATGTAAATTCCATCTGGGGTCATGTGTGACACCAGCAATTTCTACATGTATTATGTTCTTAAAAAATGAATGTATTTTATTTATTTAGTTCTTTTTATTTTATTGTTATTTCCTGTGTTTGTTGCAATAAAATAATTAATAAGTTGATAAACAGAATCACTTGAATATTACATGAAGTTCAAATATTTTTAGCTGCATACTTATATGAATCATGAAAAGAACTTTGCAGGAAACACTGTACTACAGTGAAAGAAATCATGGAACAATTATAGGATAAATACACTCCTGGAAATTGAAATAAGGACACCGTGAATTCATTGTCCCAGGAAGGGGAAACTTTATTGACACATTCCTGGGGTCAGATACATCACATGATCACACTGACAGAACCACAGGCACATAGACACAGGCAACAGAGCATGCAAAATGTCGGCACTAGTACAGTGTATATCCACCTTTCGCAGCAATGCAGGCTGCTATTCTCCAATGGAGACAATCGTAGAGATGCTGGATGTAGTCCTGTGGAACGGCTTGCCATGCCATTTCCACCTGGCACCTCAGTTGGACCAGCGTTCGTGCTGGACGTGCAGACCGCGTGAGACGACGCTTCATCCAGTCCCAAACATGCTCAATGGGGGACAGATCCGGAGATCTTGCTGGCCAGGGTAGTTGACTTACACCTTCTAGAGCACGTTGGGTGGCACGGGATACATGCGGACGTGCATTGTCCTGTTGGAACAGCAAGTTCCCTTGCCGGTCTAGGAATGGTAGAACGATGGGTTCGATGACGGTTTGGATGTACCGTGCACTATTCAGTGTCCCCTCGACGATCACCAGTGGTGTACGGCCAGTGTAGGAGATCGCTCCCCACACCATGATGCCGGGTGTTGGCCCTGTGTGCCTCGGTCGTATGCAGTCCTGATTGTGGCGCTCACCTGCACAGCGCCAAACACGCATACGACCATCATTGGCACCAAGGCAGAAGCGACTCTCATCGCTGAAGACGACACGTCTCCATTCGTCCCTCCATTCACGCCTGTCGCGACACCACTGGAGGCGGGCTGCACGATGTTGGGGCGTGAGCGGAAGACGGCCTAACGGTGTGCGGGACCGTAGCCCAGCTTCATGGAGACGGTTGCAAATGGTCCTCGCCGATACCCCAGGAGCAACAGTGTCCCTAATTTGCTGGGAAGTGGCGGTGCGGTCCCCTACGGCACTGCGTAGGATCCTACGGTCTTGGCGTGCATCCGTGCGTCGCTGCGGTCCGGTCCCAGGTCGATGGGCACGTGCACCTTCCGCCGACCACTGGCGACAACATCGATGTACTGTGGAGACCTCACGCCCCACGTGTTGAGCAATTCGGCGGTACGTCCACCCGGCCTCCCGCATGCCCACTATACGCCCTCGCTCAAAGTCCGTCAACTGCACATACGGTTCACGTCCACGCTGTCGCGGCATGCTACCAGTGTTAAAGACTGCGATGGAGCTCCGTATGGCACGGCAAACTGGCTGACACTGACGGCGGCGGTGCACAAATGCTGCGCAGCTAGCGCCATTCGACGGCCAACACCGCAGTTCCTGGTGTGTCCGCTGTGCCGTGCGTGTGATCATTGCTTGTACAGCCCTCTCGCAGTGTCCGGAGCAAGTATGGTGGGTCTGACACACCGGTGTCAATGTGTTCTTTTTTCCATTTCCAGGAGTGTATTACAGGGAACATTCACCACTTTCTCATTCTAGTGTTCATTTCAACTGCTCGTAGTCCTAGTTCACAGAATTATCAGTATATTTATTACAAAGTATTTTTTCAATTAAATGATCATTACATACAAAGTCATCACAGGTATCACATATTTGATTTGTTTTCCTATATTTCTCATGTGGGTGTGAGATACATCTAGATCTCTTCTTCCCCATTCTCTTCTCTGTGAGAATTCTTGCTTCAGATCCTATCAAATGATGAAATCCACTTATGTTTATTGCATCTGTTATGGCCTTGGTTCTTTTCTGTGGGTTCTGTAACTTTGTTCTTATTTTGGGTGCTGCTATTTCATTAGCAAGGTCTATTAGAAATTGTCTCCTTGCTCTGCTCTTTTTTTCCATGTGTAGGGATTATGCTTTTGTACAGAATATGGGCACTGATGCCTGCCATATCTATCATGTCATAAAAAAAACTTCAGGAGGCCATTCCCTGTGCTTAGTTGAATACTGCCTTGCAATCAGGTCAATGGTGTCTACTCCAGACTTTATGCTGTTGTAGAATAAAATAACCCTTGGCTTTTGCTGATAATTTGAACTGGTGTTGAATTTTTCATGCAGTGTAGACAGTAGAATGATGGCTTTATTTTTCCTTGGAACATATGATACCACCAGTGTATTTCTGGCAATTAAAAAGATACTGGAAAACTCTTTTCTAGCCCTGGATGGTAACATTTCTTCTGGCATTTCTCCATCTTGACCAAGTTCATAGCTAGTGAAAAAATTATCAGTCATGATATTTCTTCCACTGCCTCTCAAGTGATCTATCAAGTTGTTTACAACTCTATTGCCCTGCTGGGTCTCTCCAATGTTGCCTACAAGAACTGTGTACATTTGTGCATTTATTATGTACTGTGCCTCACAGGCTACAGGAGCCTCTATTTTAATAACATGTTTTCTTGGTTTTGATGGTGTATACACTTTGAAGCCACACCTTCCTTTAAACATGCACAAATGCTCATCCAATGTAGTATTAGTCCCTGGTATGTGTGATGAAATGCAAGTTTCAACAAACATCTCAAATATGGCTCATATAGACTCTTCTTTATTTTGTGAGATTTCTTTTCTTGTGCTGCATGTATCTTTATCATCAATTTCAGACATGGTAGTAATCCCCAAATAAAGAAAGTTCATATTCAGGAGACCAAAACTCATGGAAGAGGCCCACCATTGTCTTTCTGTACATAGTGCATGATCAGAAAGCTGAGAAAAGCTGCCAATTTTGTGTCATCTATCTCTTGCCATATTTCAAGATAAGAAAGTTTTGCTTTCAGCTCTTTTTCACAGTTATTGGTATTATCACATTAATTCTTATCATCTCCACAGCAAAGAAGCATAACAAAAAATCTTCTCTGATGTAATTATTTCTCTTATTCTTAGAAGCACTGAAGCACTCTGCCTAGGAATGTTTCTGGAACACTGTTTCTTACTTTTGGATGAATAGTACTGTATATTTCACCATTTTTACTGCAAGTGACATGTCTAAAATTTCAAACCCCTCACACTTATTTTCAGCATTGGTAACACCATAGACTTCTTCCTGTATTTCAGTGTGGTCACCCTATGCAGCACTCTTTGTAAATTCCTCATTTCTATTTCTGAATCTTCTACATATCATTTATCAGTAAAAATTCACCGTATCTAACAACAATTTTTGTAAGGAGAAAATACAGGAACTGAATGTAATCAACAATTTATTCTGCTCCCTGTTAATAAATTTGAATGCAATAGTCATGCCAACAATAACAGCAGAATTGGTAAAATAAAATACACTAAGAAACAAAAATATTGTAATTCCTGTAAGGGATACTTTATGGCTCCAGTCTCATTACATCTTGTGACTGAACATAATTTCAGTATTTAGAATGCATTTATTCACATACAGTATGTAAAATGTTTCCAGAAGGGCATTTCTCTGATGTGAAGATTTTATAAATAGAATTATTTTTTATTTATTGAGAGTTTCCTCTATACTAGGCTTTTTCTCCAACATAACAAATACCTGGAAATTATTAAAAAAATGGTTCAAATGGCTCTGAGCACTATGGGACTCAACATCTTAGGTCATAAGTCCCCTAGAACTTAGAACTACTTAAACCTAACTAACCTAAGGACATCACACACACCCATGCCCGAGGCAGGATTCGAACCTGCAACCGTAGCAGTCCCGCGGTTCCGGACTGCAGCGCCAGAACCGCTAGACCACCGCGGCCGGCGGAAATTATTAAATGTGGTACATAAGATCTTAATTTATCCCATCAGGATGTCCCTCCAGGTCCTTTGATCTTACATACCGTCTTCCTCTGTGCCAAGTTTTCTCATTGTTAATTGTACATTTTGGAGCAAGGTGGTCGTAGGGTGTCCTCTTCTCTTCTTTCTCTCAGTTTCCCATTCCAGGATCATTTTCAGAATTGTGGCTTCTTCCATTCTTCTTACATGCGAATACCATTGTAACTTCCTTCTATCCATCTTGTTATGTATTCCTTCTATTACTTCCATTTTCTTTATTATTTCATCATTTCTTACTTTTTCTTTTCTAGAAGTTCTTGCTGATCTTCTCCAGAAGTTCATTTCTACTGCTTGCAGTTTCTTTATGTGTTTCAGATTAGCAGTCCATGTCTCCATTCTCTAGAAAACTATGCTCTCTTGTATCAATTTATATGTGATTTTTTTGGTTCAGTTTATTACAGTTTTGCTCCATAAGATTGAGTTGAGCATCCCAGTGACCTTCCTTCCACTGCTAATTTTCTCATTAATTTCTACCTCTGATTTCCTCCCCATCCCTAAAATGGGTCCTAAATAATAGAAAGTACTGACCTTCTTAATTTTCTTTGCCTCTATATACAAGGTGGTCCACTGATAGTGACTGGGCCAAATATCTCACGAAATAAGCATCAAACGAAAAAACTACAAAGAACGAAACTCTTCTAGCTTGAAGGGGGAAACCAGATGGTGCTATGGTTGGCCCACTAGATGGCACTGCCATAGGTCAAATGGATATTAAATGCGTTTTTTAAAAATAGGAACCCCCATTTTTTATTACATATTCGTGTAGTATGTAAAGAAATATGAATGTTTTAGCTGACCACTTTTTCTGCTTTGTGATAGATGGCGCTGTAATAGTCACAAACGTGTAAGTACGTGGTATCACGTAACATTTCGCCAGTGCGGATGGTATTTGCTTTGTGATACATTACCCGTGTTAAAATGGACCATTTACCAATTGCGGAAAAGGTTGATATCATGTTGATGTATGGCTATTGTGATCAAAATGACCAACGGGTGTGTGCTATGTATGCTGCTCAGTACCCTGGATGACATCATCCAAGGATCCGGACCGTTCGCTGGATAGTTACGTTATTTAGGGAAACAGGAAGTGTTCAGCCACATGTGAAATGTCAACCACGACTTGCAAAAATGATGATGCCCAAGTAGGTGTTTTAGCTGCTGTTGCAGCTAATCTGCACATCAGTAGCAGACAAATTGTGTGAGAATCAAGAATCTCAAAAACGTCGGTGTTGAGAATGCTACATCAACATCGATGGCACCCGTACCATATTTCTATGCACCAGGAATTGCATGGCGATGACTTTGAACATTGTGTACAGTTCTGCCACTGGGCACAAGAGAAATTACGGGACGATGACAGATTTTTTGCACGTGTTCTATTTAGCGACGAAGCGTCATTCACCAACAGCAGTAATGTAAACCAGCATAATATGCACTATTGGGCAACGGAAAATCCATGATGGCTGTGACAAGTGGAACATCAGCGGGTGCAATGTATGCTGATTTCCTATGTAATGTTCTACTGGTGTTACTACAAGATGTTTCACAGCATGACAGAATGGTGATGTACTTCCAACATGATGAATGTCCAGCACATAGCTCGCATGTGTTTGAAGCGGTACTGAATAGCATATTTCATGACAGGTGGATTGGTTGTTGAAGCACCATACCATGAACCACACGTTTACTGGATCTGATATCCCCAGATTTCTTTCTGTGGGGAAAGTTGAAGAATATTTGCTATCGTGACCACCGACAATGCCTGACAACATGCATCAGTGCATTGTGAATGCATGTGCGAACATTACTGAAGGCGAACTACCTGCTGTTGAGAGGAATGTCGTTACACTTATTGCCAAATTAATTGAGGTTGATGGACATTTTGAGCATTTATTGCAGGTAATCACGCTGTAACAGCATGCATTGTCAGAAATGATAAGTTCACAAAGGTACATGTATCACATTGGAACAACCGAAATAATATGTTCAAACGTACCTACGTTCTGTATTTTAGTTTAAAAACCTACCTGTTACCAACAGTTCGTCTAAAATTATGAGCCATATGTTTGTGACTATTACAATGCCATCTATCACAAAGCGAAAAAAGGGTCCAACTAGAACATTCATATTTCTTTACATACTACACGAATATGTAATAAAAAATGGGGGTTCCTATTTTAAAAAACGCAGTTGATATCCATTTGACCTATGGCAGTGCCATCTAGTGGGCCAACCATAGCGCCATCTGGCTTCCCCCTTCAAGCTAGACAACTTTCGTTCTTTGTAGTTTTTTCGTTTGATGCTTATTTCATGAGATATTTGGCCCAGTCACTATCAATGGACAATTAATGAGGTATTCTGTTTTCTGGTAATTAATTTTCAATCCCCAGTTTCTGTATTCCATTCCTAATTGGTTACATACATAATGCACACTCTCCCCATCTTGTGCTATAACTACTTGCTCATCAGCAAATAGTGGGTGATGTAAATTATCTCCATCTTTATTTTCTAGTAACATTCCATAGCATTTATGAGGCCATGTCTTAAGATTGATGTCCATATAGATTTTAAGCAATGTTGGTGACATGGGACAGCCTGGTAACAGACCCTCGCTTATTCTAAATTTCTGGAAAGTGTACTACCGATTTTCACATGATATATGTTATCTTTATTTATTTCTTGTATTATTTTAACAGAATGACCCCTTTTGTTTGCCATATGTAATGCTCTCCAGAGTAGTTTTCTCAGGGCAGTATCATATGCTTTATCTAAATCTATGAATATTAATTGTATGTTATTTGATTTTTCTGTATGTTTCTCTAAGATGTAATGTGAAAATATGGTCTACGTCTGATCTACCAGCTGTGAAGCCATATTGGTCTTCCTGGGTTTTAAAATTTATGTCCAGCTTATTTTTAATTATTTTCTCAAAAATTCTCATTAATGTGTTTCTAACACGATTTCCTCAAAGGTTGGAGCAGCTTTTGCTATACCCTTTCTTAAATATAGTATTAATATAATCCATGTTCATTTCCTTGGGTACTGAATCTCCGTGTATCATTTTATTGGATAACCATGTTATTAGTTTCACAATTTTGTCACCACCAACTTTTAAGAGCTCCAGATTGATACTGCCTGGTCCAGGTGATTTACCATTTTTTTCTGTTCTTAATATCTTACTCACCTCATTTTCTAAAACTTGGATCTCCTCTCCTTCCTGTTCCTTTTCTTCCACTGTTCCTTTCTCCAGACACTCTTCTCTATTCCCATTTAATAATTTCTGGAAATATTCTTCCCATTCTTTTGGTGTTATCAGTCGAAGACTGATTTTGACTTCCATCTCTTGTCGAAGTCCTTTTAATACTGACTATGCTTCTTTTGCTCTCCCAAATCCTAGTTGTCATTGACATTGGAACATGTCCATTCCCTTGTTTCATTCTTTTATTTTTTGTATCACTTTATTCTTCTTTTCTTGTAGATTGTTCTTGTTACTTTTGATTTATCATTCAACTACTGGTTGAATGTGTTTCCCTTTTCTTTAACTGCCACCTCTATTTCCTCTGACCACCATTCTGCTGTATGGCTATGGTTGTTTCCCCTTATGCCCAGCACCTCTGTTGCTATACTTATAACACTGGACTTTATGTATTCATATATTTTCTATGTACTTCCTTCAAATGATTCTTCCAATGTTTTTTTCCCATTCTGGCAGCAAAGAATGTTTGTATACTTTCATTTTGTAGGCTGTCAATATTGAAGTGTAGATTTTGGACTTTCTCAGCACAGTTTGTTTTAATGTCATTAGAATCATTCTTTGATGGCCTAAAACTCTTCATTTGTACTAAATAATGGTCTGATCCACACTGGTCTCCTCTGTAAGATCTAACATCAGCTCGCTTGAAACTGCTGGTCTGTCTAATGATAAAATAATCTATTATTGGACAAAGTTCTGTAGTTTTCTATTGCCAATTATATTTGTGAATATCCTTCTGTTTAAAAATGTGTTGGTGATTTTCAGATCAAACTGTTCACAAATTTCAATCAACCATTCTCCATTGTCATTATATTCTGTCTCTCCACGCTTCCCCACTGTCGGGACATGATTCTCTAATTCCTACTCCTCCACTCAAGCCCCCATGATAGTCAGTTCCTTCCTCCTTGGGATGTTTTCTATAGTCTCCCTAAGGATTGTCCAGAAAGTATCTTTCTCCTGGTCTCTTGTGTCATTTGTGGGTGCATACACACAAATAATTACAACTTTCCTGGCAAATAGAATCATTTCCGCCACAATAATAGGTTCATTAATAAATTTCCAATTTGTGATTCTCTTTTTCCATGCTTTATTTATCATAATGGAGACTCCTGCTATGGCTCTTACCTCCTTGGACACCCCACTTCAGATATGTTCATAATTACCATGTTCTTCTTCTTTGCATTTCCTCTTGGTCTCAGAGAGTACAACAACATCCATTTCGAGTCTGCCAAATTCTGTCAGTAATATATTCAGTTTTGTGGAGATATCATGCACATCCAGCATCCAAATGTCATTTTCCTTTTTTCTTTGCTAGTTTGTCACCCAAGATTCCAGTTTTTCTGAGGCATATTATTAGGTTTTTCAGCATGTTACTTTTTTCACTGAGTGAGGAGCTGGCCCACTGCACAACTCCCAGCCTGGGGGACCAGATAATTTATTCTCAAGGCTTTCTTCCTTTAGACTTTGATAAGCCATTATCATGCTACAAGACAGCAGCCACAAGTTTTGTTCCACCATGGGTATTTTATTTCCCCAATACCCACCATATCTGGTGAGCATTCCCATTATCTGTCATCTGGGGAGGCACCCAATGGGAGACTAGCAATTCCACACAAGGTAAACAGAATTGAATACATTCATTAACTTTCCTATTAATGTTGGGTCAGAAATGTCCCCAAACAGGGTACAAGTATTAAATGTAAGAAGGTGTTTGAGAGAGAGCAAGAATAACTTTGCAAAGATTAGCAGAAGTTTCTGAAGATGACTGATGCTGCCTTGCCTAATTACAGAACTGGGTTGTCTACAGCTATGTGGACATCATGTGCTTGTCTACAGGCAAACAGATAACATGCACTTGCATTCATTGTTGATAGGCTGTGAATCTACAGTGTTCACATGTATGGTGTTCTTCCACTACCACCAGAGTTGGGCAAAATTTATTTGAATGATGGAAAATGGAAATGAGCGTTTGGCGCCATTGGTCGGGAGACCCCTTACGGGGCAGGTCTGGCCACCTCGGTGCAGGTCATATTACATTCGACGCCACATTGGGCGACCTGCACACCAGATGGGGATGAAATGATGATGAAGACAACACAACACCCAGTCCCTGAGCAGAGAAAATCTCCGACCCAGCCGGGAATCGAACCCGGGCCCCTTAGGACCGCAGTCCGTCACACTGCCAATTTTTTTTTTAAATTGTTCTCATTTTGTTCTGGTTTGTTCGGCGTGGATGTCCGATGACACCTGTTCAGGGTCAGTGTTGAGCCGTTGACTCAGTTTTTTTATTACAGAGGGCAGCTAACCGTCTGATCGAACATGCTGAGCTACCGTGCTGGCATGAATCGAGCTGTAGTTTGTAGTTTCAGTGTGAATGCCACATGGGATCGAAGCATGGATCCCATGGGGGTTCCCAGCATGCTCCACATGTCCTAGGCTAGTGCAGAGAAATATGAAAATTCCAGCGCCAGCCAGGGATAGAACCTCAGCCCAGGGGGCCAATAGCCCCAGCCGAGGTGCTGGAACACCCAGACCCTCTGACCACTAGATTACCGAGGACTCCCAAATGCTATTCACTACACATTTTTTTCCCTGCATTGTTCATTGTTTATGGTCATAGCGGATGTCATGTGACCTCCCTTGAAGGTCATTGTTGATCGCTTCACTCAATTCTTTTATTACAGAGACCAACCTGCTCTTTGACCGAACATGCTGAGCTACCGTGCTGGCGCGATTCAGATATCGAGGCAGATATCTAAATGATGAATAATGGATACAGATAAAATTATTATTCATTATTCATGAATAGCAAATAAAAATATTTTTTCTAAACATTATTCATTTACACAAATAAAAATGTTTATTCATCATCTGCAAACAAAAGGAATTACAAAGGATAGGTACATTTGAAATCCATTTACATTTATTGCTTCAGTTATTCATCATTTATAAAACAAATATACATTTTGTTGTTCTTAAAGTAGTTGTCAGAACTGTTATATTCAAACATCTCATCAGAAAGTTTGTTTGCTGTTTGAAGATTAACCATCTTCAAATAGGATACTTGTGTGTTATGTCTCCTAAAATTGTCTTTATTTCAGTATAATGATATAAGACTTCCAAATCACAATGTTGTTTAGCAAAAACTCAGAAATCAATTCTGCTGTAGATATTGGCAGATAACTTCATTGTGATTCCATGTTAGCTCCACCTCCTGTAGCACATTCAAAATTAATTTACTTTCTACATTTTCTTTGATATATTTTTGGCTATTATATGACTTTAGTTTTTTGTAAGCCTCCTGTGGCCTTGGAGAGCAATACAGGTGAACTATTTGTTTGTAAATGCTATAGTTATGGTTGGTGTAGAATGATAAAAAAAGTTTTCCAACGTCTGCTGACACTTTTTTTGACAGCAAAGTTGGCAGTGAGGTGCAATACGAACTTTATTTTGTATTAAAAAAAATGTTGTCTCTTCCAAAAGTTTTCAGTCCCAAAACTTTGTGTAGACACATATTGGACTGAAGAACTATTGCATCTTCTAATGGAAAGCTTACTCAGAGTTAATCCTAAAAAACTTTCAGATGACTTTGAATATCCAAAACCATTCCACATACATTTTAGAAGACTTTAGATTTAGTCTGTTGATGTTAGTCATTAGCAACCACTGAGTTCTTAACTACAAACATAAATGGTTTGCATAATTATATCAATGAGACACCCATATGCAATAGTGTTAGCAAATTTGGTACAAATGAGAAAGGTTTTACAGATTAAAGAGTTTATGTTCATTGTATCCCCATATTTGGCTACTTAATGTTCTGCATGTTAGCAAGAGCAGGGGGAAGTAATTGCAAATGCATAGTCAGTTGAACTGGACTGCATTGGTAGTGTAACTGCTAAAATAGGCCAACCACCAAAGCTGGCAACACACAAATGGACTTCTGTGCCAGACCAGAACAGTGGGCCAGTTCTGTGGATATTTTTGACAGATCTGGCCCACCCATCTCAGGCATCACCAATGTGTAGGTCTGGCTCATCAGGTCTTGTATCTCAGACCAGCCTGGAGGCTGGGTCTATTAGCTGGCTAGATATGAGTGGTTTTCTGTGATGAGCCAGGACTTTGCGCCAGGTCTGCAGATATTTTTGATGGATCTGTCCTGCTGATCTCAGGCCCATCTTTTCCCACTAACATGCAGTCCCTGTCTGTTGGATCTAGTCCCTTGGGTCTACTAGCAGACCACAGAAGAAGAGATTTCTGCAATTGGGAACAACTGTGGGCCAGGACCATGGACATTTTAGGTGCTTCTGGACTGCCAGTATCAAGCCCATCATTTTCTACTAATGGGCAGGCACCACCTATTGGATCTAGACTCTCAGATCCATCCAGAGGCAGGGTTTGTTCATGTGTGGAATAAATCAGTGGATTTTCATGATTTATCTGCAGACCCAGGACTGGGGGGCATTTTCAAAAGGCCAGAAGCTACAGGCAATGGATTTCAGAAGTTGTGACTGTGCCTAGCTGAAAGTATGTTGTACACTGCAATGCTCTTAGGGTTTATTATAGTATATTTTTGGATTTTGAAACTCATTTATAAATTCCACAGGTAGTTAGTATGGCTGATAGTAGGATGAAAACTGTGTTAGTTGCTGGCAATATATATATGCTCTCCACTCATATATTTCTTGAAAGAATAGTTCCACAAATTGGATAAGAAAATCGGTTGCCAAAAGGCAACATTCCAGACATATGGAACTGGTTCAGAATCATGGGCATTCCTCTGAAAATTGTGGGTGTTTGATATGCTAAGATGATGGCACTTTTGATTCTTTGTAAAGTATTGGTGCATTAATTCATAATGCCTGTAAAATAATGAACATAACAAAAACACAGTTATGATTAGCACAATAATGAACATACTATAAGTAAATTGTTAATGACATTCACCGCACTGTTTCTGTATGCCACTCATTGCCCCCCCCCCCCCCTCCCCTTCCCCTCTTCTACCTCTTTGAAGAAAGCTGGACATTTCTGAGCTCTTTTCTGAAATTATTGGAGGTATTTTAAATTCGTCTTAAAAAAAAAAATGCATATCTTTGTCACCAAACCATCAGTGGCCTGCAGTGAAACATATTTACAAGTTGGCTTGCTTTCTAGATCTAAAAACAGTTTGTTACAAAAGCTGTTGATTTTACTTATGATATTTTGTGTTTGACTTTCACTCTCATCAGGAAATGCCATCTGCTTGCTTGTTTTTGAGATTTCTCTCATTTGGCACTGTAGGCCTAATTCTCCATCTAATCCCACATTGCTTTATGTAGCTATACATAATGCAAAGTGTTTCACATAGGCAAAAAACAACTGTGCCAAACAAGGGTCTACCTCAGAAATGTGCAAATAGACTTGATGTGAGCAAGAATTGGACATAAAATGCTGTAAGTAAAATCAACATATTTTGTAACAAACTGTTTTTATATACAGGAAACAGGCCAGATTGCAAATAGTTTCTTTACGTTCCACACATGATGTTTTATATCAGTAAAACAAAATGCATTTGATGACAAAAATATACACTTTCTTGTAGTTGCAAAGATGGATTTAAAATACTTTCAATGATTATAAAGCAACTACAGACAATATGATCGCACAAATGAAGAATTTCTTATGTGACACTTTATTTCAAATTTTGTATATTTGATTTTATTACACTTTGTACTACTGCTGGAATGCCATTCAGAAACGTTTCAACCATCTTTCTGTATGCCCTATTTTTTACATACTTGTTCAAGTATGTTCATGTGCCAGTTTCCACGAATAAGTCCTTTTGCAGTACAGTTGTATAAGTTTTTCGATTTGGACATTGGTCCACCTCTTCATTATACTTGTAGTAACTAAAACTTGCTGTCTTCTAAAAACCACAGGAAAACTTATGGACTTTCTGAACATGGTCCATCACAGAAATCCACCTGTGTGTGCTCAGCTGGGGAGGTGAGATCATTGGTTCCAATAATTGCAGGCAACAGGCTGCAGTTCATGCCTCCATTTATGCACAGGCATGTCCTACTGATTTTGCAGAAAGCATCAGAAACATACGTTGGCCATTGATAAAATCCTCTCATGTGTGACCAGCTTATGAAGTACTTTTATGTTGCATTTCTTACACTGCAATGCAAGTAATGCTGTGCTCAATCTGTAGATTGGTTGGAACAATACATTGCTTTATTAGGTGTGGTCATGTGCCTTTGATTTTTTCCTTCCTCTGAACTGACTTATACACTCAGCTAGAGGGGCACCTAAGACCAACACATACTCTTAAACTTGGTGGAACTTGATTTGATATTTTTCTCATTGTTAGAGGTCAAAAAAGTGACAAGTAACAGAAAAAGTCACAAGACCAACAGGGGCTTGTACCTCTAACCTTTAATGTTGTATTCTTCTTTGTAATCACATTTCTTTTATCAAACACTTTATTTAACGAAATGAACATTACACAAACACATTACAGAAACACTGAGCTACTAATTTCCATTTCTGCACAACATAATGCATTAATAAGTTATTTATCCAACAGAAAGTGCAATGAGTCAAGGAAACAAATACTAGTAACAGAAAACAAAACTTCCTGGTAGGTTAAAACTGTGTGCTGGACTGAGACTCAAACTTGGGGTCTTTGCCTTTCACAGGCAAGTGCTCTACTGACTAAGCTACCCAAGCATGACTCATGATGCATCCTCCCAACTTTACTTCCACCAGTACCTCATCTCCCGCTTTGCAAACTTCACAGGATCTCTCATGCGAAATTTGCAGGACTAGCACTCCTGGAAGAAGAGATACTGTGGGGATATGGCTTAACTGCAGCCATGTGGAAGATTCTAAAACATCCTCCATGCTGAGACTAAGCCATGTCTCCACAGTATCCTTTCTTGCAGGAGTTCTAGTCCTGCAAGTTTCATAACAGTCATTCATTATGAATTACAGTGACTACCTGGTGGAAGGCTCCCGCCAATTGTCTCACTCCTCCACCTATAAACTCTGCCACAGTGATTTCCTCCCAGAAGTCCAACATAACTGCTAGTCCCTGCTTAAAGCCTTGGTCTCTTCCCAAAAATTCATTCAGTGGGAGCAGCAACACCACCTCCAACCTTCTACCTGAAATCTAGACTCCCACATCAAAGATGCCAACCCCTTCCTTCACCAATTCTCTACTGTTCCCAACCCTTTACCTCCAGGATCCCTACTCAGCACTGTTAACATCCCTTCCCTATATGCTAACATCCCTCATGCCCATGCTATTGCTACTTTTGAGCACTACATCTCCCAATGACCTTCACACTCTAGACCCACAGCCTCATTCCTCATACACCTTACTAGCTATAACCCAACACAAAAACTGTTTCTCCCTTGAAGGGAAATTATTCAAACAAATCAGCAACACAGCTGTGGGGCCACGCAGGATTAGCCAAGCGGTCTAAGGCGCTGCAGTCATGGACTGTGCGGCTGGTCCTGGCAGAGGTTTGAGTCCTCCCTCGGCATGGGTGTGTGTGTTTGTTCTTAGGATAATTTAGGTTAACTAGTGTGTAAGCTTAGGGACTGATGACCTTAGCAGTTAAGTCTCATAAGATTTCACACACATTTGAACAGCTGTGGGCACCCACATGGCAGCGTTCTGTGTCAACCTGTTTATGGGCCATCTACAGGAAACCTACTTGCCTCCTGTAACCCCAAAACACCTGGTCCAACACTGGTTCATTGATGATATTGTAATGGTCTGGACTTAGGGCCAGTACAAACTATTCTTATTCCATCACAACCTCAAATCCTTTTCTCCCATACATTTTACTTGGTCCTCCTCAACACAGCATATGACCTTCCTGGATGCTGACCTCCTTCTCTCTGATGGTTCCATCCACACCTCTGTCCACATTAAACCCACCAACCACCAATAACACCTGCATTTTGACTGCTGCCATCCCTTCCACATTTAAAAATCCCTCCAATACAGACTGGCCACCAAGGTACAGTGTATCTCCAGTGTCAGGGGCTCCATTGCACAATATATTGACTGTCTTACAAAAGCCTCCACAGACAGGCACTATATCACAGGCCTAGTGCACAAACAGATTTCCTG
The DNA here is from genome assembly GCF_023864275.1 of Schistocerca cancellata. Classification (NCBI taxonomy): domain Eukaryota; kingdom Metazoa; phylum Arthropoda; class Insecta; order Orthoptera; family Acrididae; genus Schistocerca; species Schistocerca cancellata. The sequence goes on along the minus strand of NC_064627.1, from coordinate 462,559,946 downwards.
TGCCATATCCCCACACATCCCAAATCCTCCCACCACCCCGAACAACTATTTACAAAGGAGCGCCCTCTTCATCACCCAGTACCACCCCAGACTGGAACAACTGAACCACATCCTTAGTCAGGGCTTTGATTATCTATTACCATGCCTTGAAATGAGGTATCCAAAATCCCTCCTAAAGTGGTGTCACATCACCCACTCTTTCTCCACAACATGCTAGTCCATCCCTATGCTACTGCCAATCCCAACTCCTTGTAGCAGGGATCATATCCCTGTGGAAGACCAGGTGCAAGACCTGCCCAATACACTACCCGATACTTGCTATTCCAGCCCTATCAGAGGCTGAACCACTTGCGAAAGCTTTCATGTCATACACCAGATATGCTGCAATTATTGCTCACTTTTTATATATTGGTATGACTGCCAACCAGCTGTCTGCCAGGATGAATAGCCACTGCCAAGCTATGGCCAAGTGCAAAGTGGTCCACCCTTTGGCACAATATGGAGCTGAACACAACATGTTTGATTTGAATGGCTGCTTCAGTACCTGGGCCATCTGAACCCTCCATCTACCACCAGCTTTTCTGAATTATGCAGGTGGGAGTTGTCCCTACAACATATTCTCCAATCCTAAAAGCATTCTTGTCTAAATCTTTGGTAACTTACTGTCCCCACACCTTTGACCTAACTGTTTCTACCCTCTCTGTCCTGTCACCTCCACACAGTTCAGCTTGCCTCACTGTTACGTTCCTCTTCTCCTACCCTACCCTGCTATACCTCCCCTTTCTCTGTCCAACTACATATTGTTTCTCCCATTCCACAGATTTAAGTTGGATTCTGGCTGGAGACAGTGGTCATGCGTGTGTCAGGTGTACTTGGTTATGTGAATGTGTATGTGGTTTTTCCATTCTGAAGAAGGCTTTGGCCAAAAGCTTATACATAATAGTCTTTTCATTGTGCCTGACTGGAACTCAATGTGTCGCCTTTACAGTGAGTAGCAATCAATATTCATAATATTGTTGATATTCCAATGTGGACTGTCCATTGCTTGTTAAAAATTTAGATGAAGTCACAGAGAGTGGTTTCATTATGTAACACATTAATTTTGCAAAATATGTAAGTACTCAATGGTATAGACAAATTGAGTATGAACATAGTGAAGCAAAGACATAAATACATTAATTAGTATCAGTAACAGGTTTTGATAGAATAATTCAACAAATTTTAAATTGTGTTCATATTGCAGTATATACAATATGAGTTTTCGTAATATACATTCAGGAAGTTGAAATAAAACTTTGAATAGTATAGTTTTGTATAAATTTTCAAGGATTAGTTACTGTATTTCTCGTTTTACAATAAAGTGCAAGAATACCATCAGCATGGCTTGTTTTCTCATTATTAATAATGGGCTGGTATTCTTGTTTCAGTGTGCAATTTCTTTTCTTATAATTGTCCCATAGACAACCTGTCTCTTCAGTTAGCCTTGCAACCATGTCCTCCATTCATGAACAGAAAGTGTCACCATCGAGTGTCCCACTTCTCACAGATTCTGTCAAGAATCTTGTGGATTAAACTATTAGCAATTCCCTTAAATGATGCATGGTCCTCATTAGAAACATGTCTAATCAGAGCACAAATAAAAATTGAAAGAAATATCTGTCTAACAGTCAATGTGCAGTAGAATATGTGCTGTCACCTATTTGTAAAAGTTGTTGAGCAAAATGTGCTGTTGTTTCCTCTTTCAATAGTTCAACTCTCATATTTTTTGTTAGTCACAGTATTTGTATGTGAGGTCAGAGAGATATGATTTTTTTTAAGCATGCATTGATCTCGTCTGCTGGTGTTGTCTTGGGAATAACTGGAAATGTTTGTCAAAAATCTTCTTAGAGTATGCGTAGAGCTCCTCCCATCACTTCGGAGTGTCCTCGCAAGTCTTGTAGTGTTCTGATCAAGGCATCATGTGATTTTTTTTTTTATGTGCCATTGTGCATTCATCCCAGGAGATAATTTTAACTTGCTGTAGAAGTTCACCCCATCCAGGTACTCTTGAGATTTGACACCCTGGGAACTGTTCTTCTGCTACATTAAACAGTAGTTGTAGTAGTTGCAAGGCAGAATGGGCCTTCCACAAGTGTGGCTGCAATGCTGGCTGATGCCAGTGCAAGTGTGATGTGTTGTTTAGCATGTATTTCTGCCAGCAATAGATTTATTAGAAACATTTTCCTGGTGCTGTCTAGTGTGTCAAAGTAAATAATTCACCCATGCTGTTTTTGATCCGGTCCATGATAACATTGTAAATTTCCTTTTCATTGTAACTGAGGAGTGGTTTGTTGTGATCAACATATTGAAGTAGTTTGTTGACATTATAGCTTTTTTCCTTTGTAATTTCAAGGTTTAGCATACTGATAGCATCTTTTCATGGTACTTGCATCCCAATTTGTACAAGTTCTGATTGTTTACTTTTAATCTTTTTTTTTTCTAGCTAAATGAGTGTTTATTCGAAGATGTCATCACCATATTTGATTATCAGTTCAGGATGAACTAGTCATATTTGGTACATTATGTCATCACTCATACTCTCTTTGAAGGAGTCCCATACTGTTTAGGATTTGATGGGTTACATATTGTTAGAATTATGGTGAATAAGTCTCTCATTTGTTCAACTGAGGCTGTGAGTGATGCTTCCTGCAGTGTTAATTCCCATTGGTAGTCGTTTTCCAGTAGTTCTAAACATTGGCATGCTTCTGTGTACATCTGGTATAGGCAACCATCAACAGTGTTGAGATCTGTGAAACTTGATGGGTCCCCTTACTTTGTATAGCAACATCTGGAGATAGAAACATTCAGTTTTGTTCAGATGTAAGGTGTACATAAGGTGTACACTCAGCCTAGTGTGCCAGTTTTTGTGTTTCCTGGATGATCTTCTACTGGAATTCCTTGTTTTCATCCTTGAAAGACTTTTCTTGTGTTTTTCCATGTAAAATAGGTAGGGACGTCGACATATAGTAATGTTTTGCGAATGGATCCATTTGGAACAATTGCTAAAAAGCTGTTAATGTAGTGCTGTGAGTTGGTTCACGTGCAATTTTTCTGGTGGTATCTTTTGTGAAGTAAACTCTCTGTTCATTGTCCAAATGTACTGCACAGTTGGTTCGTGTTTGCTTAAGGGAAAACCAAAATCCATCATGCAGCATCATTACTGTTAGTGTGTCTTTCCATTTTGACAAGAGAATCTTGTCATTTCTGTTTTGTTGTTCGCTGTCTTTGGCTATTTGAAATACTGCCATGTCACTACCTTTGTTCACATCCTTACAGACATATTTGATGGATTTCACTGAATTGCAGTTTCTACATTTGTGTGTGCTTGGAATGTTTTGGAAAGTAGTGTGTTAGATGTTACTACCCATTGATTATCTATTTCCAGTTTGTTTCTGATTCATATTTGTATTTTTGGTGTGAAGCCACCATGTTCGGATGATTGTATCCTGCATTTGGAATAGCAATCAACTCTGGTCTGTGTGATGTCCAAGTATGGTTTTGGGTACTTTTTTTTTGTACATTTTCCATCACTCAAACATGCAAATTGGGGCATAGTGGCCCACATGATCTGTGAATAATTTTTTTCACTACTATGTCATACTGTTTCAGGTCTTCTTGTGGATTGGGAAATATCTGTGGGATGAAATCTATCATATGAGATTATGTGAGTGAGCCAGTCCTCATTTTTGCCATTCAGTTGTGTACATCCAGCATCTAACAGTTCCAAATTTGTGGTATATTGTGACGATTTCAATAAATCTCATTTATTTTTGTCAGAAAACTTGAGCTATTATGTCATGTCAATGCATGGTGATTTTTTCCACATCTTAGTTGCTCTTTGGTTTCTGGCCACGACGAATGAGTTGCATTTGAATGTTATGAAGAGGGCAGACCATCCACATTTTCTTATATAGGTCACGACATCTTGAGTATATTCATGTGTGTGTCTTGGACTTCCTATGTATGATGAGGGTAAGATTACCAGTGTTCCAATGTCATCAATGTTTCTGTCATTTATGACTGCATCTCGAAGTGGGATGTATTCTTCCATGCATAGTTTTCTCTGATTCAGTCTCATGTAAGGTAGCCATTCTGCTTCTACTTTTGCATACATATCTACCAGGAATTGTGTGGTGTAGATAGGTCATATCGACCATGATTAACACCATCTTTGGACTCTTATTGCTCTGCCAAGCCTCCATGTTAGTTTTTAATTCTGTTCTGTATCTCAATCTGTGTACAGGTTTATGACTAACTACAAAATATATCTCTATGTGGAATTTAATAGGGATAGTTATTGCATTCGACCGATAATCATATCCTGTTCCCATACTGGTGATGCGAAGTTTCTATGTCTTCTATGACTTCTGTGCTGGGTGTTGTAAATCAACAGGTTATGCACACAATGCCATGGCTACCTCACCCAATGCTTTGTTCGAAGATTTGGAGGCCCAACTACGAGAACCAGGCCACTCCAATCCTTTGCCAACGGCTGGCTCTCCGCTAATCAACAGTGATTCGCAATCTCCAACCAAGTTAACCACAAACTTTGTTGTTCTACAATGGTCGAGTGCTAAACCATTAACTCAAACAATGGACTCAGGTTTCGTGTCGCTGGACTGTGCTCGCCAACACATGAAATGTGAAGTGGATAATTTTCAGAGCTGTGTAACTACAAATCAATTGTGAAGTGTTCAAAGTGATCTACATTTGCACACATACTTTGACTCTCAATGGGCCGCAACGTTGGTTACAGTCTTGCCATGTGCAACGCAGCCATTTGTGCAAAACGCATACACTATCAACCTATTCTGGTTTTGCCTCACTCACAAACTAACGATGGAAATTTTCATGCACCAAATTCCACTTGCTCACCCACCAGACCTGTTGCTCAGTTTTTCGACCACATGGGCTCGAGCACATCTTATGGTGCTTTGCCTTCCAGGAATGTTCCGCAACAATGTGATCTTCAGAAAATTTCACCAGTAATTTATAGTCTGACCACACGGGGTGCATTTCCGATGTGCACAGAAAAGTCACACTGTTGTCGTATGAAGTACTCCCCCCCATATGCACAGGGGCACCGAGTCCAACTGTTCAGCTGCTCGCCTCTCCCACAGTTCCGCCTGTGTCTGCTGCGATGGCCTTCCGTGTCATTTCCGAGGTGAACAATTTAAAATCTGTACCTCTAACCTCCGGTCCAGTTTATGGAACCACCACATGTGTTGTGCAACTGCTCATTCCCACAGTACAGACCGTACCAACCACGTCATGTTTTTGTGACACGTCAAGGACAATGCAACCCGCCATTGCTTTGGATGTGCTTGCCAATAACATACTTATGCCTATGGTGCCAGGCTGCAGTAAAGCTTCTCCTACCATGGCAGTACAGCCTCTCCTACCATGGACAAGCAGGCCTTCCAAGATACACTGAAGCCGCCTTCACCTGCCCCTCCCCCATGGCCATTTGCTGAAGCTGCCCCCTTTACATGAGGACAACTCCGTATCATGATTTGCGCTCGTTGAGCATCTGTTCGAGTTACATCAAGTGTCTGATGACAACTCTAAATTCCTATGACTCATCACGCACCTCCATGATCACTCTGGCTTAATTTGTGATCTACACCTCTTGCCACTACCTCCACCAAAATACGAGTTCGCAAAGAAAACAATATTGGACTGACTCGCCTGCTCACCACAAGAGGGACCGATGACCTTTGCAGTTTGGTCCCTTTAATCCTAAACCCAACCATCACCACAAGAATTAATCATCAAGGTCTTGTACGAGGAGCACCTGGGGGACTGAACTCCATCACAACTCTGGCGCCGCCTTCGATTACTTGTGAGTGAACATAAGATGCTGGACGTTACTCTGTGGGCGGTATTGTCCACCAGTTTTCCTACTGACCTACAGATTCACCTGCTACTGCACTCCTTCGAGTCAATCGCCTCTCATCTTCACATCGCAGACCAGCTGTATGCACTGCTATGACAACACCAACCAACACACCACTCACCCCTGGTTGGCACAACTGCTCCTGTTTACCGGCTGTCTGTGGGCAGAGGAAGAGCTCGGACACTCAGCAGGTTAGTCCAAAAAGATTAATTGTGTGTGATGATTCACATCTGGTAAACACTGCACCCCTGATGCCCTCACCATGTTCAGTGCCATATGTTTCAAACAGTGCTTCTAATGACAGTCAAGCGCACAATACAACAATGCCCACCATGCATGCAGCCGCCCCGCGTGTTGATAAACATTCCCCCTCTCTCGCGCGCCAGCCATGTGACTCGACGGCCATCACTGTTCCCCTGTGCGATGCCAACGCCTCTCTTGCCCACTCTGGTTACCCAAGGCAAGACTGACAACAGACAGTCGCTGCACGTCCTAACCCGCTCCATGCTGCGCGTGCAGCTGACCTCTCCAAACAAGCGCATGCTGCGCTCACATAATAGACATGTGACTTCCATGCTGCCTTTTCCCACTCACATGAATGGTTGTGTCTCGTTGCACCCCACTCGTCCAAAAACTTCACATCAGGACATTGCTCAGTCTTGTGTGTAGTTCTCAGTTTCTTCCGTCACTGACAGAACAACACATGAGATAGTTACCACTGCCACCCCTCGTATTAGGCACAAGGTTAGACGCCTCAACCCCATTAAGTTGCGCATGGCCCGGCAGCAAATTTACGAACTTTTGGAGGCAGGTATCCTGCAACCGTCGGACAGCAACTGGTCTTCACCGATTCACTTCGTCACCAAACACAACTGTTCTTTCTGAATGTGCAGCAACTACAGATGCTTAAATGACCGTACTGCCTTGGACAATTACCCAGTGCCAAACATAAACGATTTTACTCAAATGTTATTGGGTGCCACAATCTTCAGTGTTTCGACTGTAAACATGACTATCACCAGATTCCCGTAGCGCCAGAAGACATTCCAAAGACAGCTATTATCATACCGCTTGGTTTGTTCCAATACAACTTCATGCCATTCGGCTTGAAAAACGCGACACAAACATGGCAACGTTTCATTGACTCAATCTTACGACAGTTCGAGTTTTGCTTTGCATATCTGGATGACATACTCATTTTCAGAAACACCCCCACTGATTTTTTCTCATGGGTCAATACTGTCTCACGCTTCATCAACTTATACAACCTGGCCACTCTCCAGACCTCTGACGAGGAATCTCAAACCCTCCTCACAGATCCTCAAACATCTCTTGTGTTTACCAAAGTCAAGTTCCCTGGGATTTAGGATGAGATGTGGTGTGATTCTTCTACCAGCACCCTGCAGCTGTTGCCCCCGCCCACATTGCGCTGGCAAGCATTCGACGCCCTGCATAACCTTGCTTACCATGGCATCTGCACCACCACATCACTCGTATCCGAGCCTTTCATTTGGAAAAATATTAAACGGGACTGTCAGACCTGGGCACGTAGCTGTATCTTCTGTCAACGCAACAAAATTGGCTGCCACAGCTCCCCTCCACTAGGCAAGTTTGACATTCCGCAAGGAAGATTTCGTCATGTACATGTCAATCTTATCAGTCCACTACCACCGTCGGAGGGCCACAGATATATTCTCTCCACAATCGACCGCATGTCTCGCTGGGTTGAAGCTGTTCCTTTATCCAACATCTCTGCTGAAACCATGGCCAAGGGTTTTGTCTCATCATGGATTGCCCCCAACCACCATCACCACCGACCAAGGACAGCAGTTTGAGTCTGTCCTGTTCACCATTTTATGTAACATCTGCGGCATTAAAAAAAAATTCATACAACAGCCTACCACCTGCAAAGCAATGGGTTAGTTTAACAGTGGCACCGCACCTTCAAAACTGCCCTCAGGTGCCATGACTGCCTCTGGTCTGAGGCGCTTCCGTGGGTGTTACTCAGTCTCCGTTCAACCTTTAAACCAGAGTTACAGGGAACCATCTCTGAATTCATTTTCGGGGAGAACCCAGTCCTACTAGGGGAACTTAACCTGCCTCAACCACCTGAGAATTTTCTCTCATCCCCAGATTTCATTAGTCGCATGTGCACTCACTTCAAACATGCACGGCTACACCCGACTATCAGCCATTCCCCGCTGGACGCTTATGTGCCAATCGCACTCAACACTTGCTCCCATGTGATGCTCAGGGATGAGTCCATTAGACAGCCCCTGCAATCACCCTACCTTGGCCAGTTTAAAGTACTCCAGCGGGGCACGACAACGTTTGACATTATGGTTAAAGATCATGCTCAAACTGTTTCATTACACAGGCTCAAACCTGCTTTAGTGGACTCCGACGCCCCTCTGCCATCTCAGTCAGACCCTCCTGATGACTTTTCCGCTGTGGAGCCTGAAAATACTTTGTCTCATCCCACAGCGCTGTTTTCTCCAACACACGATTCATTGTCACCATTCACAGGTTTTCCAGGCAAGTCGCCATCCACCCCATGTGCGGGTTTCATCGCCACTTCACTGACTGCAGAGACTCACTCACCCACATTCAACCTGTGCTGCAAAGTGCCACCACACTACATGGACAATGTGTTGATTATCACCTTCGGTGAGTGTGTGCTCGTGCTCCTAACAGACACCGCGGCCTCACCCTCCAACGGGCAGTTAAATGTCAGTGTAGTGCATAGCCTGTCCCTGCTCTTGGGCCAGCCAACGCATCGTCCGCCCCCGCTGGTTGACTGACTGTAGGTGGACCTTCCGCCAATCACACCGCCTCTGCATTCCGCCTCGACGGAGATGGAAATCCCAGTTGTGCGCCTGCCGCGTCGCACAACTACTACCGACACCGATGACCACATGACCTCCACTCAAGCCTCACAGGTGGTACTACGTACTGTGGAGGGGGGGAGAGGGAGGGGCAGGGGGCGGAGGGCGAGGGGCAGGGCTGTGTGGCATTGATAGGTCATATCGACCACGATCAACACCATCTTTGGACTCTTTATTACTCTGCTGAGCCTCCATGTCAGTTTTTAGTTCTGTTCTGTCTTTCACACAAATATGTCAATCAAAATACTATAACACTTTTACGACCTTATTATGGGGTCTTCTAATTTCTGTCTGAGGAAAGCAAAGTAGATGTCCTGGGCAATTTTAACATAAAAAGATTTTTCATAAAAACTGTGAGTTATCCTGCAGGTCAGTCAGTTACATCTGCACTTGCATAGGGGTGCTTTCAACTGAAACAGTAAATGGTGTTGCAAACAGCTCAAAAGCAGATCTAAGACTGACAGTGTTCTCAAATCTTTATAAGACTATCCTTGTATTTCTTTCAAGGCCACAATGAATTCTTGAAACCTTGTGTTTTCTTTAACACCAGTGAGCTTAGGGAACTGGACTGTCTTTGTCACAACATGTTCCTTCTACAACATGATTTTCTTTTTAAATGGATCCCCATCAAATTGGAGAGAAGTTACCTTGCAATGTGAACTATGGGAGTGTGCAGACAAGAGCACTTAAAATACAATACAAGGTTTGCAATTCATTCTGGATGTTCTAATTTTCGTTGTTGCACTGCTTTTTCCTTCATAAATTAAACAATAGCGAGCTTCATATTGAAAGAATATTTTAGGCATACCCCATGACTCAACCAACATTCTTTGCAGTAATATATTAAGTCTCCATGCTCTTTGTTCAATTCTATTGAAACCTGTTGCAACTTATAAGGAAATAATTTGTGCAACATCAGAAGTTTTCCTATTCATACTACCAATTTCTTCATGTGCTCCATGCCTGCAAATTTAGCACAAAGTGCTTCTTGATGTACAGAACAATGATATCCCTTCTGTCAATTGTTGTAATTATTTGCTTTTTCATCGTCAGCTAAATCTCTAAATTCTTTCTCCACAGTATTGTGATGTCGTTTCATAGCAAATACGCAGTACATGTTTCTTGTACAAATTCAAAATTCTCATCCCTCTCTTCAGTCATTCCCATTTATTTTAAAGGATTGTGATGACAGATTGCTAAACAGCCTCTTTTTTTGCAAACAGCCATCGGACCTGTGAACGTCCTTCATACCACAAACAAATAGTGAAGGGTAAACAGCACTGACACCATGCTTCAGCCAAACTCAGAGAGTTATGCTGATCAAAAAATGCTGCACTGTGATGCTAAACAAAATGTCAAACTGTTCCAGGTACTTCCGAGAAGGCAGAGCAAAGCTGAGTGACAGGCTGGGCCTTGGCCCGCAAACGCCTCGCATACACTACACACGTGAAGTTTGGTCGACACCATAGCTGACCCTATTGTACGTGCTTTAAAGAATTTCAGTAGGCCATTGTCACCATTAATTAAACCATAAATCTGTCTATAAATTTCATTGACAAGATAGTGTGGAAGCTTATTTACAAATGTGGCTGATAATGCTAGCTGTAATGAGTGGCATATACACTTTATTAAAATTAAATTTTGCACATCTTGTGTCAACTTCTGATATTCTCCATTAACAACACCTACATTTACACTACCATTCTGTACTCCAAGTGCTTGTAGATTAAACAGTTTAAGATTGTATATAGTTAAGACTGTTCTTAATGCAAAATACATAAAAATTAAATGCCTTTTTCAATACCAGAAAGTTAAAAAAAACTGAAAAATCATCCCATAGTTCTTACTCTAGTACTAAATAACTATCAACAAATATTTGCTTATGCCAATGTCTGTTGACTCATCAATAAGCAAACTGAAGTGCCTATAACCTATATCTTTGTGAGATCTTGAGTGAAATGACTTCCAAATAATAGCACTACATTTAGTGTGGTGCATATGAATCTGTTTGGCTGTGTTACTGTTTGGGAATTTTGAACAGCAAATTTTATCACGATGATCAATTGCTATTACAGCAGTATGTGTGCACATGAACAGTGCAAGAATACCCTCAGCATGGTTTGTTTTCTCATTATTTATAATGGGCTGGTATTCTTGTTCCCTTTGGAGAGCTACTGAGAATGGTATCATAGCAGCATAATGCTTTTTTGTTTTAGCATGGTTCTGAGGAGCACATCTCTTTGCTACAGGTTCACAATAACACAATTAGCAGTAACCATTTGTTGCGTCATTCATAACTTCATCAAGCTAATCTTTAACTTGTGCCTCTCTAAGCTATGACCTTTCATTTTATTGGTTTTAACAGCCAGAGAGAAAATATATAGATACTCATAAAGCCAAACCTTCCAGAAAGTGCAAAAGCATAAAAATTTAGAAGTGAGCTTTGTGCATCTCATTAGGAAATAGTTTCTGAATGCACTTTTACACTGAAAGCAGATATAACAATTTGAGATTTTATTTCTACAATATGTATATAATAAATCATCCCATTTTTTAAACCTTGATATTTTGATGCAAGAATGTATTTAAGTAAAATACTTCATTTCACTTTCTTTCGCGCACAGCTTTCTTTTTCTCACAATAAAAATGTGAATAATGTTTTTGATAGGTACTTACAGGACAAGTCATAGACAACATCCCTCATGAAACAGGTCCATCATCATGCCATCCACAGCACCATTGGCTTTGGCTATGTGAGTCAGGTCAACAGTGGCCAACACAGCTTCCAGCTGTCCATGAACAAATGCCAACACCTTCATCACAGTCTTGCAGTGATCACGATTCCTGCAGATTCATACTTGAACTTAGATCTTTAAAGAGCAGATGAGTTAAGTCAAAGACTAGGATGTGCCTACATAAAAACTAAACCAGAAGCAGTGCACAAACTTCAGACTTCAGGTGCTCAAGAGAGGTTGGCTTGGTGCTGTTGCCATAGGCTGAGTGTTATTTTTTTGTGGTGACTTTTTTGAATTGAATCAGTGGCATTAGTAATGGCATCCAAATACATTACTGTGTTAGTGTGTCTAATATGCATGAGACTGTTTCTGGTAAATACAAAAACCAGTACATGTTGTTGTTGTTGTTGTTGTGGTCTTCAGTTCAGAGACTGGTTTGATGCAGCTCTCAATGCTACTCTATCCTGTGCAAGGTTCTTCATCTCACAATACCTACTGCAACCTACATCCTTCTGAATCTGTTTAGCGTATTAATCTCTTGGTCTCCCTCTGCGATCTTTACCCTCCATGCTGCCCTCCAATACTAAATTGGTGATCCCTTGATGCCTCAGAACATGTCCTACCAACCGATCCCTTCTTCTAGTCAAGTTGTGCCACAAACTTCTCTTCACCCCAGTACTATTCAATACCTCATCATTAGTTATATGATCTACCCATCTAATCTTCTGTAGCACCACATTTCGAAAGCTTCTATTCTCTTCTTGTCCAAACTAGTTATTGTCCATGTTTCACTTCCATACATGGCTACACTCCATACAAATACTTTCAGAAACGACTTCCTGACACTTAAATCTATGCTCGATGTTAACAAGTTTCTCTTCTTCAGAAACGCTTTCCTTGCCGTTGCCAGTCTACATTTTGTATCCTCTCTACTTCGACCATCATCAGTTATTTTGCTCTCTAAATAGCAAAACTCCTTTACTACTTTAAGTGTCTCATTTCCTAATCTAATTCCTGCAGCATCACCCAATTTAATTCGACTACATTCGATTATTCTCGTTTTGCATTTGTTGATGTTCATCTTATATCCTCCTTTCAAGACACTGTCTATTCCGTTTAGCTGCTCTTCCAGATCCTTTGCTGTCTCTGAAGAATTACAATGTCATCGGCAAACCTCAAAGTTTTTATTTCTTCTCTATGGATTTTAATTCCTACTCCAAATTTCTCTTTTGTTTCCTTTACTGCTTGCTCAATATACAGATTGAATAACATCGGGGATAGGCTACAACCCTGTCTCACTCCCTTCCCAACCACTGCTTCCCTTTCATGTCCCTCGACTCTTTTAACTGCCATCTGGTTTCTGTACAAATTGTAAAAAGCCTTTTGCTCCCTGTATTTTACCCATGCCACCTTCAGAATTTGAAAGAAAGTATTCCAGTCAACATTGTCAAAAGCTTTCTCCAAGTCTACAAATGCTAGAAATGTAGGTTTGCCTTTCCTTAATCTTTCTTCAGTATTGCCTCACTTATTCCAACATTTCTACAGAATCCAAACTGATCTTCCCCCAGGTCAGCTTCTACCAGTTTTTCCATTCATCTTTAAAGAATTCGTGGTAGTATTTTGCAGCAATGGCCTATTAAACTAATAGCTCAGTAATTTTCACATCTGTCAACACTTGCTTTCTTTGGGATTCAAATTATTATATTCTTCCTGAAGTCTGAAGGTATTTCGCCTGTCCCATACATCTTACTCACCTCTTGACTTAGGTCTTTCAGTGCTCTATCTATCAAACTCTTCACGCAGTATCATATCTCCCATTTCATCTTCATTTACATTCTCTTCCATTTCTATAATATTGTCCTCAAGAACATTGCCCTTGTATAGACCCTCTATATACTCCTTCCACCTTTCTGCTTTCCCTTCGTTGCTTAGAACTGGGTTTCCATCTGAGCTCTTGATATTCATGCAAGTGGTTCTCTTTTCTCCAGAGGTCTCTTTAATTTTCCTGTAGGCAGTATCTATCTTACCCCTAGTGAGATAAGCCTCTACATCCTTACATTGATCCTCTAGCCATCCCTGCTTAGCCATTTTGCACTTCCTGTCGATCTCATTTTTGAGATGTTTGTATTCCTTTTTGCCTGCTTCATTTACTGCATTTTTATATTTTCTCCTTTCATCAATTAAATTCAATATATCTTCTGTTACCCAAGGTTTTGTATTAGCCCTCATCTTTTTACCTACTTGATCCTCTGCTGCCTTCACTACTTCATCCCTCAAAGCTACCCATTCTTCTTCTACTGTAGTTCTTTCCTCCATTCTTGTCAATTATTCCCTAATGCTCTCCCTGAAGCTCTTTACAACCTCTGGTTCTTCCAGTTTATCCAGGTCCCATCTCCTCAAATTCCCACCTTTTTGCAGTTTCTTCAGTTTTAATCTACAGTTCATAACCATTAGATTGTGGTCAGAATCCACATCTGCCCCTGGAAAAGTCTTACAATTTAAAACCTGGTTCCTAAATCACTGTCTTACCATTATATAATCTATCTGAAACCTGTCAGTATCTCCAGGCTTCTTCCATGTATACAACCTTCTTTTATGATTCTTGAACCAAGTGTTAGCTATGATTAAGTTATGCTCTGTGCAAAATTCTACCAGTTGGCTTCCTCTTTCATTTCTTCCCCCCAATCCACATTCACCTACTACGCTTCCTTCTCTCCCTTTTCCTTGTATCGAATTCAAGTCACCCATGACTATTAAATTTTCATCTCCCTTCACTAGATGAATAATTTCTTTTATCTCATCATAAATTTCATCAATCTCTCTGTCATCTGTGGAGCTAGTTGGCATATAAACTTGTAATAGTGTGGTAGGTGTGGGCTTCGTATCTATTTTGGCCACAATAATGCGTTCACTATGCTGTTTGTAGTAACTTACCCACATTCCTATTCATTATCAAACCTACTCCTGCATTACTCCTATTTGATTTTGTATTTATAACCCTGTATTCACCTGACCAGAAGTCTTGTTCCCCCTGCCACCGAACTTCACTAATTCCCACTATATCTAACTTTAACCTATCCATTTCCCTTTTTAAATTTTCTAACCTACCTGCCCGATTAAGGGATCTGACATTCCATGCACCGATCTGTAGAACGTGTTTTCTTTCTCCAGATAACAATATCTGCACAGTAATATACTTACAAGCTATGGCACCGAATAGAAGTTTACTATTGATCTCCTCATTTAAGTCACTGGCACATTTTTTATTGCAACTGTGAAGCATATGGCTTCTGATTTATCCTCCATAAGTCAAAGTCTGCCTTGCTTAGAACAGATTGTGAAGTTTGAATAATTTTCTGGTGTCCACTGTGATAGAACAACATTTCCAATAACGCTCTTAACTGTTTGTATTTTGTAGTTATATTTTTGGTATTGTGACATGTGTAATCTGATGAACCCAGAACACACACCAACACAGCTTTACTTTGCTTTGTTGTGCTACTTAATTCAATCTAATAAAATATTTTCATGGGATATTAAATTGTGTTTTCAAATCTAAAATCAAAGCAAATGATTTCCATATGCCATATTTTGTTGAGAAATGCCACACCTCTTGATGCCACCTAAATAACTCATTTTCCAGGCAAATGGTATTAAAAAGGAGTGAGTTCACTATAAAAAGCTGAACTGCCAATGCTGGAACTAACTTGGTAACATGATGAGATACAGTCATGTTCCAATTCAAAGCAGTATGTTTTGTTACCTCTGTGTCAGCTCAAATGTGGTCAGTGGAAATACCTTCATGGAAAATTGCGACAACTTGTTGGGTGATGAGAAGAAGAAAGGTGTGATGGTGCCAATAGAGAAGGTGATGGAAGATTCAACTAAATGTTAACAATCAAAAGTACCATCAAGTCAATGGTGTGCAAATTACAGAAAGAGCAACATGATGCTGAGTGGAGCAGAATTCAGATATCTGATTCAAAGGAGAATAAGCAAAATGCACACAATAAACATTTCATTGAAGTTATAGATAAATGTATTATTAGACAGCAATTTCTGTGATATTATGAACAATACAAAGAAATACAATACTCACAGCTTTGACCATACAGAGCTGGACTTCTGGGCTAGTGAAGAAAGTCAGAGGAAAAGTTCTCATTCTATGCGATTTGATTTTAAAGGTGCCAGAATGTAGGATAGGGGAACATGCCAGTAATACACCTGCCATGATATGCAGGTGTAATGCTTTTATTAGAACATGACACAATACATTATGTACAAGAAGCAACGTGCTCTAGGGCAAACTGCCTGTCTCTGTCACAGACATTCCACACTTCCATGTGGAACACTAGTCAGTGATCCTATTGTCATGGTGTCTACATACATACATACACCCCCCCCCCCCCCTTTCCCACACACAGGCACAGATTGTGGAACACGGGAAGGTGTGTTGTGAAGTCAACCGTGTTGAATGGCGAGCACTGCTGGCACTTGTTGATTGCTGTTGCCTGAATATTGAATCCAGAAGGTATGCTGTGAGATGTGGTGGGAGGCAATGGAGGTAGTGTGAGGTACTGAGAGCTGAAGGACACTGCATCTGACATTGATAGTGGTGAATCGTGGGGGCAGTGGTGGTAGCTTTGGTGAAGCTGTGACAGTGAGAGATGTGGACAGTTAGCCAGCAGGGTGATAGTGAGAGTAAGCTTGCCTGCTGGAGATGGCTGGAAGGATACAGCACCAAAATCTAATTTGTGGCAGGCAGATGGTATGGCTGTGTTGGGTAGTGATCAGTGTAGACACAAAGTTCAGAACCACATGATTACCTACAAGCAAAAGCTCTGTGTCAGCCAGTTTTACCACAACTTTGTCTGGTCGAAAGTTGTGGATGTTGACTGTAACAGTAGTTTTTGACATGTTGTACTAATGTGGGGAGATCTGTTGAGTCAGATGTAGAAGTCAGTTGAACAAATTCTGCTGGGAGCAACATTCTCATTACAGAATATTTCTATGAGCAAGGAATGTAAGTCACCTTTAAACACAGTACAGACATTGAGGAGCAACCATGGAAGGGCCATGGCACATATCTATCTCTATCCCATGGTATGATGGCTGGGGATGCCACCAAAGTTACAGAGGGCACTGAAGAGTGAAGATTCAAAATGATGAACCTGAGCAGTTCTGACAGTATCTGGTCAACTGTCATGGGATATACATGCCACCATAAAACTCGAGCCATGTCATGATGTATGTGACTGGCACAGCTTCCAATTAGCATGAAACATAATCAGTCAAAGAGAGTAGATACCTATGCCCCATTGACTCTGGCAGGGGTCCAATGAGATCTAAGTGTATGTGATGGAAGTCACTCCTAACGACAGGCCAAACGAAGAACTCGGTGACAAGTGAGATCATTGGTCAAACTTCCAGATGAGTGAGGTTGTGGAGATGATGAAAGACTGTCCATCGTATGTGGGGAGAGGTGGTTGAAACCTGTGCTGGGATACAGTGCAGAGAATGCTGGCATCCGAACCAGTTATTGATCGACATTTAATATTGAAACTGGAAGAATCCCTGAAGACACAGAAATTGTTGGGTCTCGTTCTTGTTCCTCGGACAGGCATCTGTATTTGTGAATGAGAGAGATCATGTGTATGTGTTAGAGCTAATTGGTGACAATGTTGTCCACTCCATGAAAAAGACAAAAGTCAGTGGAATACTGGGCAACAAGATTGAGATCGCAAAAATGTGGTGGATTGACAAACAATGAAGGGTGATGTACCACAGCTCTCAGTGGTTTGTGGTCAGTGTAGATGATGACATGATGATAGACGATGTGCTTCCAGAAGTAGCACACAACGTTGTATATAGCAAGCGACTCTTGGTCGAATGCAGACCATTTTGTTTGAGAGCCTATAAGTTTCTTGGAGAAGAAACGGAGGTTTGTGCATGTTGCATGCTACCTGTTGCTGGAGGACCACCCCATTGGCTGAATCACTCATGTCCATGGTGAAGGTAAGCTAGAAGTAGGAACAACCATTGTGGGACATTCCTTAAAGTGGTTGAACACTGTTTGCATCTCCACGGCCCAGACAAGTTTCCATTTCCTTTGTGTTTGTGGCCCTACAAGGTCATTGGTCAGGGGTGCTCAAACCTGACAGTGTGTGGTAAGTGTTGATTATAGAAAGTGAGGATTCTGAGGAACCAGCAGTTGCAGCTGTTGAATGAGTTCATAGTGGTCTGGTGTTGATTTGATCACAGTAGCATTGAGGGTGTGTCCAAGAAATGTTGCTTGTCGCTTCTGCAATTGCGTTTTTCCTCGCTGATCATCACCCCTGCATCACAGAAGGCTGTGAGAATGAGTTCCAGGTGTTGTTCATGGCTTTGAGAGTCGGCAGAGAAAATTAAGTTATGGTAGAGGTATATGTAACAATAATTGCGCTTGAAAAGCACTATGCCAATAAATTGTTGCTGCTTTTGAGCTGTGGTCTTTGATCCATAGGACATGATAAGGATCTCAAACAGGCCAATGGGTGTGATGATAGCAGTCTTGGCGACATTGTCTGTATGCATGGGGATTTGATAATAGGCCTTATGTCAATCGATCAATCTAAACATGTTATCCCCCAAAGGGGAGAATGTGTGTGTCTTGGATGTTCAGCATGGTGAAGCTATCTTGGTGAAGCTATTTTGAATAGTGTGAGTCCTGTAAGCACCACAACTGTTTTTCGTAGGGGCCAGCTTTATAGGAGAGGCTCAAGCACTGTCCGAAGGACAAATGATACTCAAGTGCAATAGTTTGTCTACCGCTACCTTAGCTGCATGGAGGAGAGCAGATATAAGATACCATACCTTGTGACAAATAGTGGACCTCAGGTCATATTGATGCAATGTGTCATACTGTTCCTGATAGCACACTGACAGGGCCTAACCTGGAATGTTTCATGCAGGAGATGGGAATGCATTTTCTGAACTGGGCGGGATGATGAGCAAAGCATTGTATTAATCTGTGGTGTGTGTCATCACAGCAGGTCATGTGGTATGGTTTCATCTGGCCAGGACGAAGGGGTGTGGTCAAATATTGCGGCCATGGCCACATTGTCCAAGGTAGCATGTGAAAGGCATCAGAGCTGCTCACGGACACACAGCAAAAAATCCTGGGATGGACTGGTGTGTTGCATTGTGGAATAAGGCAGCCTGGTTGGGACTGGTATAGAGGTCAAATCTGTGGAAAACATCAACGATGAAGTAAATCCAATGGCAGTGTAATTTGCAGTGCTACGCCTGCAGATACTAGTGTAGTTAGCTGCATGGAGCTGCAAACCAAGGGCTTCAGAGTGTGGTTTGAACATCTGTGAGGGCTCTGTGCACACATCTGGACCTGTGTCAGTAAGGAAGTACATGTTTGTAAATTGATCATGAATATATAGACATTCTTCAGCGGATGTCAACATTATGGAGGAGAGGAAACTTGATGTTGTGCCATGAGCCATCACGCCTACTGTGACCCATGTTTGTTGTTTGAGAGTGAGCAGGGCTGGTGGAAGTGTGAGCAGTGGTGCTAAACTGCAAGTGATTTCAGCAGTGGTGTGGCCACAAGGTGGTGGAATCAGCTGACATGGTATTGTCTGCTAACAGTGGGGTGCTGTGTGCATTCTGTGGTACAGCACTCCGTACGGGATCTGTGAGTCTGCTTTGTGTGAAATTGGGTGGTGCCAGGTTTGTTCAGCGTGTGTGCCAGCCAGTAGGGTGGCGGGAGCAGGACCAGTCACACTGATATGCTGCCTGTGCTACATAACCATAAACTATGTGTCTGCTAAGGTGAGTTTCTTGTCCAACAATTTCCACCCCTCATGCGTGCTCATTGCTAGCTGTTGGTGAGGTGGGAGTTTGATGGTCTACAGCATCCAGAATGTCAAGTGTGGCATCAAAGTAGGCTTCACCAGGGAATGTAGTCAGTGACACCAGTGAGAAGGAGACTCCCCCTGGAAAATTGTTCATAGATCACTTGGCACAATGTTGCTCTGGGGTGCGAGCAACCTGTTGTAGCAAGGCTCCCTCACAGCATTGTAGTTGTTAATGCTGCAAGGGATGAGTATGGTGTCACTAATTAGTTCAGAATATTTGGCAGTATGGCAGATCAGCACAACAAACTTCGAATTGTCCTCCATTATGCCCAAAAAAAAAAGACACACACTACTGTTGCAAACTATAATGTTACTTGATTGAGACGGAAAAGCAGATGTTTGGGTTGAGGTGTAGATTGGCACTGTGCTGTAGTCTGATGACGTATGCCAAATAGTAGGGTGTGACCGGTGCCACCAACTGCTATGTGGTTGTAGCACCAAACATGGTGTTGACATTGCACAACTGTTGTGCTTGTGAAGAGATTGCATCAGATGACAACAATCGTGAAGCGGTAAGTGCAGAAGGTGTGGTTGTGCAATATCTGTCTAAACGAATACTGAATGCAGAGTACCACTGAATCTTGCCAGAGTAGATTCGAAGTATAACTTCATTAATAATGGCTTCGTTGATGCCCACTGCTGTATTATGCTCACCATGTCTTGCGAATCACATATGCACTAGCATCCTAGTCAGTTCTTCACACTGTCCGCTGTTGAAGATAATGAGAACACTGAACGATGATTATGAAAAAGGATCAGTAAAGCCGAGTGCGCCAGCTAACGAAACAGGTTTCATGTCCAATGGCTGCATTTTTAATATACAATATGGCATCTGTGGACGAAATTTCGCTTTGTTCACAGTAGTCAGGGTCACCAATGTATAAAGTTTCCCTCGTATAGGACAAGGGAACGCACCAATACCAGTAATACACAGTATGCGGTACTAGAACATTAAACAACACACTGTGTACACCTTGTGACATGTTCAAAAGTGAGCTACCTGTCCCAGTCAGATAATTCCACGCTTAGCTAGTGACCCTTTTTGTCACAGTGACCCCACAGATTTCTTTACGAAAAATGTAACATAGCAATTAAAGCATCCAGTAGTTTATTTAGGTGAACCATGGATTCTTACACGCTACACTAGGAATAAACCTTGCCAAGTGACCATGTATGAAGACTATTGACAAACAGGAGTGGCGGGTCAACATTTCATTGTTGTGAATGCAGAATTTAATTTCGTGTTCTCTTCCTCACTATGCCTGCAACAGGAAAACAACCTGCTACGTACATGGAGATGTGGAGAGAAAAATAAAAACAATACGGAGCGACAAAGAAATTCCAACTCCTGCTTATTCTATAGTCAGATCTATGAATGATGGCGGTTTCAAGCGACGATTGCCGTACGCGCATACACGTGCTCTGACTAGAAAAAAGCGTGTTTACTGCAAATTATGATTCTCACTTGCCTGTGTGGAATTTCTAATCTCTACCATCGACCATGACAACTCGCAAGAAATGGAATAAAAATTCACTAAATAACTCGCTACGGTGCGTTTAATGCTCACGTTGGCACCCACTTTCTCAGCAGAGATCTAAGAACAGTACTGAGCGCATATTGGCAACGCCACCTAGAAGGTGACGTTGATATTGGTTGTCGGAGAATGCGTGACGTAGATGCGACAACAGGCTACCCCAACAATAGTGAACAAATCTTGCAAGGAAAGGTTCCCTTCCTAGTTCCGCCACACATTTTCGACTAAATTCTATAGAACTGGTCTGGAATCTTGGAAAGAATAAGATCTGTAATTGTAATGCACGGAACGTCTCGCTCACTAACCCGAAAAAAATAAAGGCTGGTGCTTCTGCTGTTAACAAATGCGTCACCTATCCTGAAGCAAGCCTTTCGACGTAAACCGTTACGTCAGCGATTCGCGCGTCAGTTTTGCTCCTTTTAAATTCAAGTAGCTTTTCTGTTGGTTTCCCAAGGCAGAAGGAACCCCCTTCCAGATCTTTCCACCAGATAAAAAACTCAAGTGGGTACTGGGAATTGAACCCAGGACGTTGACATTACTAGCCAAAAACTACAGTCGTTACACCACGACGTTGTCAAAGAAAATTGATGCATTGTGATTATACATAAAATATGGATCAAGACCGTCACATACATAAAAATTGTGTGTGATAAGTATTGGAGAAGAAATACTTTGACGGGCAAGGGAACTAAAAATATAACAAAATCACTCGGAATAGATTCAAGCAAAGGATCGGCATTATCATTCGCGATGAATCAATATTCACAGCTATGAAAACTACGTAACCAGAGAAGATAGGTTAACTGTGGTTTTGACGGATACTGCCAGTGAAGACTCGTTAGCAGCTAAATTAAGGTATACTGTTACGTACTGTTTCTGTTGTCTTAAATGGGCACCTCTTTCTGTGGCGCATACAGACATGTAGCGTGTGGCAATACTCGCAACTACTCAGATCACTGAAGTGTAGGCTGTAATTATTAGAGATCAGAAATGCAGCGAATACCAGTCCGATCTCAGGGGTAGCATACGTTAGAAATCAAGTCGGCGCTTTTACATTAAGTGCTGTACTGGTCGTACAAATGTATATTCAGTTTAGTATGACGAGTAATGGTAACGCAGTAGTTGCTTCCTACTCGTCGACAGTGTTCAGGCCCCAGTAAACGATCAAACAATTTGCCAAATCTGGTCATGCTTGCCAAATATTTGACCGAATATGGTGGTGTTTGACTTGTTTGTCAATCATAGATCTTATGATGCGTTTGTGAGGAACTCCGATTGACGAAAAGTTTGACTAGATAGCGGACGTTGTCTGTGTCTTTGTTTCACCGTATATGTTTAGGGGGAATTTGATTTATTAGAATTTATGTCTTTGTATCGTGAGTTTCCGCAACTGTGGAAACTACGATCAAGTATAACTACAAAATGGCACTGACAGTGACCAAAATTTGTAGAGGTATCGCAGTTTTTCCAGCCATGTATCACGCAAGAAGAGGTTATAGAATAAAATCAGTATTTTACGCAAACAGTAACATACAAGCGGGAGTGGATTGGATAATGTGGGGAGGGGACCAAACAGTAAGATAATCGGTCATGGGAGTGGAATGAAAATAAATCGAAATTTTATGGTTCTTCCACGGACGATGTGGGCTATATGTTCCCAAGTTGTATTTTAATGAACTCTCATTAGCGACCGAGTTGAAGAGAATAGATTTTCGTATGGTTGTGTCTTCTTTTTTCAACGTGAATGCTCAGTAACGCTAAACAAGTTAATAAACGTTTCACTGTCCATCTGCAGAAAGTTGATGTAATCATCAGGTTCTGAGTGTAACATTTCCTTTAATAGGTTTTCAGTTGTATATTTCTCTCTTATTTTAAACCATTCGCTAGACCAACGTCGTATTTGCTTCTTCTTTTAAACACTATGCCAGAGTCAATGTTGTTGTTGCGAACTTCAGTCCGAGGGCTGGATTGATACAGCTCTCCGTGCTACCAGACTGTGGTGCTTCTAGAAATGCTTTATCTGCATTTGTAGCCATTCCCCACTAGTGCCCAAACGTAGCATACACCGAAATCGTCTGCTTCCAAAGCAAGGTTAAATTGATAAGCATTCTTGCTTTTGGAGAAGATCGGCAAGAATCTCCAGGAAAGAAAAGATAAGGAACACCGAAGTAATAAGGAGAATGGAAATAAAAGAAAGAATATATGACGTAATGGATAGGAAGAAATTACAATGGTACGGGCATATACGACGAATGGAGAAAACCAGAATACCAAAATTGATACTGGAGTGGGAACCGGAGGGGAGAAGAAGAGGACGACCTATGACAACCTGGCTCCAAAATGTACAGCACACAATGAGGAGAATGGGCGCAGAGGAAGAGGACACACAAGATCGAAACACCTGGAGAAATATTTTGAGATTATAGTTTAAGAACGTTTATTGTTTGTATTGTAATTTCCAAGTAAATTATTATGTTGGAGATAAGCCTCTGTAATGAGGAAAAGCTCAAAATAATAAAAATAAAATTCTTGCTATATGTACAGGCTTGTTTTGCCACATCCGCAGCTAGGTAAGAGCGAACTTGAGAGACAAGTTTGGCCTTCCAGGACGGCCTTAACAAGTTTTAAATGTTGCTTTGTCCATTCAAAGAAAGTTGATGTAATCATTGGGTTCTGAGAGTAATATTTCCTTTGGCAGATTTCCGTGGGTAAATCTCTCATTTTAATCATTCCCTGGACAAGGGTCTTGTTTTCTTCTTCAAACACAGTGCCAAAATCAATGCCAGGACTGCTTTGTCTGTATTTGTGACCGTTCTCACTACTGTCAAAATACTCATGAACACTAACAGCGTCTGTTTGAGAAGCTAAACTGACAAACATTGATAGAACGTGGCTAGATAAGAGCGATTTTGTCAAACACGTTGGATCATTTACGGGGCCTTTAGGCTAATCGTGACGTAGAACGGAAGTTGAGTTTTTTTTTTTTTTTTTTTTTTTTTTTTTTTCAAATGGACTTGTAGTCCGGGGTGATATGTTACAATACAGCATCACCGGTCTATTGCGGTCTAACTGTGTTGGTGAGCCAGTAAATTTCCACTGTGCAGTGACTGCGTCACTGCAATTCACTTTGGAGGTGTGGCGGTGGGACTTGTAGTCCCGTACCACCCTCTGACGGTGATAGTGCTACATGAGTCAGGCAGAATTTATTGCCTAACATGGGCAGGTGAAGGTGTGGCGGAGTTGAGGAAGTTGAGTGCACGATCTTACCGTTTTAAAGTAGCACTGGCGGGACGAAAATGACCTATTGTAGGAATCAGATGGTCTCTAACGAAGCTGTGTTTTGTGAGACTGTGGAAGATGCGAGACGAAAAGTAAGGATGGAGAGTATAGGCCTACAGCTGCAAATGTTATCCAGAGGAGGAAGAGTGGTCTGAAAAGAGAACCATGTTATACTCCTCACTTCAGATGAAAAACATACATGGACCGTCCAATGCAAACAAAATGGGTGTATTGTTTATTCCACTTCCACCACGAGAAAATGTATGTGGTCTGTTAAATGAGAAAAGGGCATTAGAGAAACGTAACTGAAATCCGTGTGAGCAGAAAACGAACTTTAATGTGTATTGGTTATATGTATAGGTATGGCGTATAAATAATGTCGCCCAGTCACGAGATTATCAATCAAAACTTGTTTCTGTCCATTAGTCAGTTTCACACATTCAATCGTGGACTGCTGAAGGTCTAGTTCCTATTGTTATTTCGATCTAAATATGACTCAACCTCTGAAAATTACTACAAATGTAAATAAATACCGCTTGTATCTGTTCATAGCTGTGCTGGAGTTACAGTCCCGAGTCATAGCAAAATAAGGTCGAGAAACAAGCAGCAAAATCTCAATTTGAAGTGAGACATCTTGCTTCTTCAAACATGCCCGGGAGACTGACTCCAGTTAGCAGGAGAAGATGGCAGTCCTCTGTTATTTACAGTACCAGCAAGGGCTCCCATAGGATAGTTTGTAGGGGGGCCTAGACCTGTGAGTATGCAGTATTTTTAATATTTTGGAAGATGAATGACAACTTGTAAGCAGCCATATAAAAAAAGTTTCACTTCTGACTCTTAAAAACCTGCACAGTAACGAATTATAAATCATTTCTTGAAAGAAAAACACCCGATTACACTATATGTTTTCCTTTCACTGGGATCTAGCCGTTTGGAGGGGGTGGGTTGTGGGAGGGACATGGCTTCCCCATGCCCACAGATATGGCCACCCTTGAATACTGGGGTTTTCCCTTAATTGCGATGAGCAACTGGTAAGATCATTCACCTGTCTTATGAACAGCTTTCTATTTTTACGTGCTACTGGTATCATAAAACTTAAGAGATACCACAAGATGTTCGCTGATGTGTTGATTAAAATGATATTTTATAATAAATTTTTGGGTGGATAGTTCATCCGCAGTTGTAATTAAAGTCAAAGCTATTTTCACACAGTGAGAGCCTTCGTTAATTATGCCTTGAAAATGTACAGCATACATATGAGAGCATGCCCATAAGTAATGCCTCCAGAGTTTTTATGTGAAAACTCTTAAAGCTTTTAAAATAACACAAATGTTTTTAACAGTCTACATCTTTATTCTTCATGTCTACATATCTATTTCAATACATAGTCACCCTGATGATGAACATATTTCTCCCAATGAGAGATCAATTTGTTGGTACCGTCACTGGAGAATGTTTGGCTTTGTTGGTGGAGCCCAACTTGCCCTCTGCTTGCAGTGCTTCATCATTGTCAAAATGAAGTCCTTGTAGGTGTTCTTTAAGTTTTGGAAACAGATTAAAGTCGGATGAGGCCAAGCGTTGAAGGTATGGAGGATGATCGATGACAGTGAAATGAAGGCATTAGATCGTTAAAGATGTCTCATCACTCATGTGTGGTCTGGGATTGCCTTGCAGAAGGAGAGGGTGCTCAAGATGTGCATGAACTCTTCAAATTCGATACTTGATTACAGAATGCTGTCTGTGACACACTGGCAGTTATGTTGCACATTCCATGTTACATGTTGCAGTTTGGAGCCCTTCGGTGGCAGATAGCTGGAGCAATGTGGTTGTGGCAGACACACGTCTATCTGATAGGCTACTCAGCATCTGGACATGACACCATGAGTGGCATTAACAGTTGGCACAAAGGCTATCATTGTGGTACACATTTTTTCAAATGGAGCACAAATTACTAAACATACAAAAGAGCATGGCTCACCAAATTAGAGAGTTCAGTGAGACAATTATTTTGATATAAATGGACCATGAAAGTGAAGTGCCAGGTTTTAATTAGTTAATGAGTGGAAAAAAACCTGTAACAACTTTTTATTGTAACTGTAACAAGATTTATACTATACTACAGGTTTCTTTTATACTCATTAACTAACTAAATACTTCACTTCTTGAGTGACCTATACATCAAAGTAATCATTTCATTGAACTCTTTAATTTGGTGCGTCATGTTCTGCTGTATACATGAAGAAAAAAGTTATAGAACATTAATAACTTCTGTTTTATTTAAAAACCTTTCAGAGTTTTCACATATAAAGTTCAGAGACATTATTGTTCAGCATTCCCTCATACAAGTGGTACATCATCCTTATAGAAAATGAGCTGATCTTTCTGCTGTTGTCATCAAAATTTGTGTAGCTGTGATGGAAATTAAATTACAGGCAAAACTATGGAAAAAACCTAATTAGTTAATCAATAAATGTGTTCATATGTATGATGAAACAGAAACAAAATGTTTGTAGGTACACCATATGGTAGATATAAACTGTGTACAGATGTATGATGTTATTGCATTTAAAAATGATAGACCTTGTTAATTAAGCAGTGTATATGAAGATTAACATTATGAAAAGAATAAATTGTTACTCACCGTATAGTGGAGATATTGAGTTGCAGATAGGCACAACAAATATACTGTCAGACAAGTAAGCTTTCAGCCAAAAAGGCCTTCATATGAATGAGACAACATACACATGCAAACCCTTGCAAACACAACTCAGATACCCATGACCACAGTCTCTGGCTGCTGAGGCCAAACTGCCAGCAGCAGTGCATAATGGGAGAAGCAATTTGGGTGGTGGGGCTAAGGAGTATGGGGTGAGGAGGGGGAGGGATAGCAGAGTAGGGGTGGGGGACGATAAAGTGCTGCTTGAGGGAGCATGCAGTAATGAGGTGGAGAGAGGGTAGGGCAGCTTGGCCCAGTTGGGAGGTTACAAGGATGGTGGGGGATAGGGGGAAGGGCAGCAGAGAAGGAAAGAAGTAAAAAGACTGGCTGTGTTGGTGGAATAGAGGGCTGTGCAGTGATGGAGTGAGAACAGGGAAAGGAATAGGTGAGTGTACGACAATGACTAATGAAGGTTGAGGCCAGGAAGGTTGCTGGAACAAATGGTGTATTACAGGGATAGTACTCACCTGCACAATTCAGAAATGCCGGTGTTGGTAGTGAGGATCCAGATGGCAAAGGCTGTGGAGCAGTGATTAAAATAATGATTGTTGTGTTGGGCAATGTGCTCAGCAATTGGGTGGTCCAACTGTTTCTTGGTCACAGTTTGTCAGTGGCCATTCATGTGGGCAGACAGCCTGTTGGTTGTAATGCCAATGTAAATCACAGCACAATGGTTGCTGGATAGCTTGTAAGTCACATGACTGGATTCAAGGTAGCCCTGTTCTTGGTGTGACAGGTGATGCTAGTGACCGTACCAGAGTAGTGGTGGTGGGAGGATGTATGGGACAGGTCTTGCATCTAGGTGTGTTGCACGAACATGAGACATGAGGCATGGGATTGGGAGCAGGGATTGTGTAAGGATGGATGATAATATTGTGTAGGTTTGGTTGGCAGTGGAAAACCACTGTGGGAAGGGTGGGAAGGATAAGGAGTGGGACATTCCTCATTACAGAGCATGATGAGAGGTAGTCAAACCCATGGCAGAGAATATGACTGAGTTGCTCCAGTCCTGGGTTGTACTGAGTCACAAGAGGAAAGTTTGGGAGGGTAAAAATGATCTGTGAAGGCCTCAAAGAGACTCTTGGCATATTTGGAGAGGGATCACTTGTCACTGCAGACATGGTGGCCACGGGTTGCTAATCTGTGTAGAAGGGGTTTCTTGATATGGAATGCATAGCAGCTGTCAAAGTGGAGGTGTTGCTGATGGTTGGTAGCTTTGATATGGATGGAGGTACCTTTGAGGTGAATCTCCACATCAAGGAAGTTGACTCATTGGGTTGAGGAGGAACAGGTGAAATGAATGGGGGAGAAGGTGTTGAGGCTCTGGAGGAATGTGGATAGGGTTTTCTCTCACTCAATCCAGATCATGAACATGTCATCAATGAATCTGACCAGGCGAGAGGTTTGGAATTCTATGTGGTTAGAAAGGATTCTTCTGTATGGCCCATAAATAGTTTGGCAGAGTATGGTGCCATGTGGGTGCCCATTGCCATACCCCAGATTTGTTTGTACTGTAGGTGATGCATTCAGAGGAGAAGTAAGTGTGGGTGAGGATACAGTTGGGAATGGTGACCAGGAAGGAGGCTGCAGGTTTGAAATTCATCAGGTGTTGGATAAAGTTGTGTTCAATAGTGGCAAGGCCATAGGCATTAGGAAAGTTACTGTAAAGGGAGGTGGCATCAGTAGTGATGAGCAGGGCACTGGGTGGTAAAGGAAAGGGACTCTGCAGAGTCAGTGGAGGAAATGGTTGCTATCTTCTGTATAAGAGGGTAAGTTACAGAATCCAGAGTCTAAGCAGACCAAGAACACAGTCATGAACCTTTCCTTCAAAAGCCTTAGCCCACAGAAGTATCAGTCCATTCCAAAGGCCTCACATTTTGTCCCAATCCAAAATTCAATCAAGCTGAACTTGTTGAAGACCTTCTCTCCTTCTCCCGATCAGTGCAATGGAAACACCAATGCTACCTAACAGACTCAACCACAGCCCAATGTTGAACCCTGCGCAACTCAGCTCACCCTTCTATCCATACAAGATCCACTCCTGCTGCCCCCAAATTACTCCTGTTGACTTTCCAGAGTTTCTTAACCTTGAACCTGGTCTCACCATCATTCCTCAAATCTCTCAACATGCAGGCTAATCTTACATTCACAGAAAGAACCACAATCCACCACCTAAAAAGGCTTATAAATGTACCTGCTGACAGAGGCTCCACAACTGTTGTTTTGAACCACAAGGATTACCTCGCAGAAGGACTCTACCAGCTCTTAGATTCATCCACCTACAAAACCTGTCACAGTAATCCAGCAGGAACTCCAGTCTCTTCTCAAATCCTTAGGCCCATCCTAGAGCCTCTCCCTAGAGTCCATCTCTCCTCTCACCCCTACCACTCCCTCCAATCCTACTATCTATATGCTTCCTAAGTCCACAAACGCAACCACCCACAATGCCCCATTGTGGCTGGTTACTTGCCTTCACCGAGAAAATCTCTGCTTTCATAGAGCAACAGCTTCAGCCTGTCATCTGCAAAAGATAACAACCATTTCCTCCACTGACTCCGCACAGTTCCTGTTCCTTTATGACTTGGTGCTCTGCTTGTCACTGTTGATGCCACCTTCCTTTGGACTAACATTCCTAAAGACCATGGCTTTAGCACTATCGAACACTACCTTTCCCAATACCTGATAAATTCCAAACCTACCACCTCTTTCCTGGTCACTATGACCAACTGTATCCTCACCCACAAGTACTTCTCCTTTGAAGGCATCACCTACAAACAAATCCAGGTTACGGAAATGGGCACCCACATGGCATCATCCTGTGGCAGGCTATTCATGGGCCATCTAGAGGAATCGTTCCCAACCACCCAGAATCCGTAACCCCTCACCTGGTTCAGATTCATTGATGACATCTTTGCAATCTGGATCGAGGATGAGGACACTCTATCTGCATTCCTCCACAATCTCAACAACCTTCATAAATATGTATATACATAAACATACGTACATACACAGAGACATACATTCTCACATATATACATTCTCCCTCCCTCCCTCCCCCATTTCTCTCTCTTTCTCTCTTCATAATTCTGAAAAAACTGGTGTTTGAGGGAGGAATCGAGATGGCAAGCATTGTGAAGCTGCCATTCGATTCAAGCATGTTGTGCCATTGGATGGTCAACTTTGTTCTTGGCCACAATTTGACTGTGGCCATTTGTTCTGATGGACAGCTGGCTGGTTGTCATGCTGACACAAAAAGCTGTACAGTGACAGCAGCAGGGATGCTCCTTTCACAGGTGGCTCTGCCTCTGATGGGATAGGAAAAGCCTGCGACCAGACTGGAGTAGAAAGTGTTGGGAGAGTGAACTGTGCACACGTACCTCGGTCTTCCAGAACGGTATGACCTCTGTGGCATGGGGTTGGGAATGGGAGTGGTGTGCGGATGGACCAGAAAATTGTATAGGTTGGATAGGCAGTGGAATACCACTTTAGGAGGGGTGGGAAAGATCTTGGGTAGGCTGTCCCTGTTTGTGCGCCTGTCTATGACTCAGTTATATGATGATTTTTGCCTTTACTTCTGCCATTATTTGTTTTCGCTTGAGGGTTCCTATAATGTTTTTAATGTTATAATCTTCAGCATGACTATGTTAGTTTTTCAACTAACTTGTATTTGTAAGGAAATTTAACTTTTAATCCAAAATGACATTTACATACTAAATGGAGAATTATAATATTGCCAGGTAAGTGGAATATGCAACACCCCTTAAGCCTCGAGTGGGCAAACCTATGTATAAAGCATGGCAACTGCAAATAAAATTGCTTTGCACCATTCCATTGTTGTTTCACAATTATGAGCCCATACCTATTCCTTCAACATTGTTTCAGCTAACACAGTGATAAACTGCATCGTCATACATGGAAGTGGTCAGCAGTAATATAAAGAAAAGTAGGCTAGATGAGAAAAAAATTATGTTGTGTGCAAAAAAATGACCCAGAATACAAGCTAGCGGCACAAGCCCACAATAAGGCAATTGTCTATAACATAATTGGTAATCAAATAAGTAGTTGGCTGGCATCTGATACAACTGTGCTGTTTAATGTTTTGAATGGGCCGTTACTGTGGGGAACATCTGTCCTTGGCAACAGAATGGTATAAATGAAAGTTTGTTTCATTACTGTTTAGTTAAACAGTGCTTTATCTCATATTGTATTAGTTTATTTTATCATTGTTTAGTTAAACTAAGATTAAATGGTAATTTTGCTTATACATGTTTACCTTGGTAACATAAAGACAGCTATTCTTTACATGTGTACAAAATATGCTGTGCACCTACTAATGTTATGAAAAATGGCATGCTTGCTCAATGGCTGAACTTCTCTATAATGTGGCTGATTGGGTAAGAGTTATGTTATAATGTACTGAATTTAGACTGTGTAGAAAATTTCTAATTTGTCTCTTTGTGAGACCAAATTGTAAATAGAAAAAGGGCAACGTGTCTTCCAAATGACTGATTTCATTGCTTCATTTTTAAAATGCTCCATCTGCTGGTTGTGATGTCATGGATAAGATGTTACTCTATTGGTGTTTTTGTAAAGTAGCATTCACCATCAAAGAGAAAATAGACATGGCTAAGAACATGCCTAAAGAGGTCTGTCGTGAATTGTTTTAATGATTAGCTTTACAGATTCATCTGGTGTGCCAGGCAATTAGGACCGTATCAAATGTTGGTGTATCAGTGTCATGAAGGTAAATTGACTAAGCCACAGTAGAAACACCTGTGAGCTATGGATATGGGGTTTGGATTGGGAACATTCATAATGAGAATGTCCTTCAAGTACTTTGAAAGACCATATGTGGAGCCCCAATGTTGCTGATTATGGTACAAAGGAGTACACATTCTTTATGAGTTTGAGAATGCCTATGTGTTCTTTGAGGTATAAGTCCTTAAAGACATAACTTCCAGGTTGCCTCTTTCAGCAGATCAGGCACCTGAAAAACTGTCAACATTCTCTTAAAGACATTCTTAGTGAGATCTTACTTTGATGTGCCATTGATAGGGTTGGTTATAAAGTTTTTCATCTTTTCCATGTAGAGCTCTTTTGGTAGCAATATGGACTCATAGCATTGGTTTTCTGGAGGAATTATCATACATTGTCTTCCCTCAAATCTCTCAAGGCTGCCTCCTATGTTTCTTGAGATGCTGCTCTTTGTCAGTTAAGCATACATGTATGAGTTTTTTAGCTGCTTCAGGAGAATGTCTAGCCACAGCTCATGTGATTTTATTGCTGGGAACTGACAGGGAGTTGGTATGTGGTTCTTTGGTGGCTAAGTTGATGACCATCCCTGCGTGATTCTTTGAGTTGCCTGGTAGCCAGTATTCAAGAGATTTTTATGCTGTGGCTGTATTCTTGATGGACTTAGATCTAGACCACACAGTGCTGTCCACCCACTCCCATGCACAGGAACCGAGTCTGCTGGCCAGGGTGCTTAATTCTGTCTGCTGTTGGAGTTTTAATGTGTGTTACCGATGCAAAGATTGGTACAACTTCCAGAATGACATTTTCACTCTGCAGCGGAGTGTGCAACTTGTTTACCACAGCACATCAGGAGAAAGGAGAGGGTATTAAGCAGTCATTATTTCTTGTGGTGTAATTCATTAAGTTTTTTCAGGATATAGCACATCTCCTTTACACAGTTGTAGCAGATGTGAGTCTTCAGTTTTTCTCACATTATATCAGAATATTAATAGCAATGAAGTTCTGAATTCTAAGTGGAATTTATATTGCAAACATAGGTTGGACACTCATGACATTAGTTTCAAAGTTGTCATAAATGGTCAGCATATGCTTCTTGTGGAATTGCTTGAAGCTCCTTGGCCAATTGTTGTTGGATATCTACAATGTCTGCGAGGTGTAAGCCTTTCAGGGCTAATTTAAGGTGAAGAAACAAAAATAAGTCTGCTGATGCCAAATCTGGAGAATAAGGAGGTTGTACAAGAACAGTCACATTGCGTGAGAAAGTAGACCACATGGATTGCACTGTGGGAATGAGTGTTTCCGTGGAGGAAATTCCACTGTACACTCCTGCTCAGATCCTGTCAAAACTACCAGATGCATTGCAACAGCCATTTAAAAAATCCCTCATAAGCTTCTGTGTTGATAGTTTGACTCCCAGGTAGAAATTCGTGATGGATCAAGCCCTTTTCTCTCAAAAAATGTGATCAACATCATCTTAACCTTGGATTTTATCAGTCGACCTATTTTTTGGGGGGCAGGGAAGATGATGATCACCATGCAATTGACTGTTGCTTGGTCTCCAAATTGTATTGGTTGCATCAGGTCTCATCTCCTATAATGATGATATTCGTAAACTGTGGATTACAGCCATGCATGTTGATGAAATCTCCAGAAGTTTCCATTTGGGTTTGTTTCAGCTCATCTGTCAGCATGTGTGGTACAAACTGGGCACAAATATGCCACCTTTTTAGATGTTCCTGAACAATAGTGCTTGCACTGTATTTCCTTATCTTCAATTCTTCTGCCATCATTCTCAAAGATTGCTGCCCATCATCAACAAACATCCATCAAGTCTGTTCAATGCTGTCTGAGATTGTGCTTGTTGATTGTTGACCCAAATGTGGCTCATCTTCGACAACTTCTTTTCCATATCTAAAGTGTATAAACCACTCAGACACACACTTCTGCTCAAAGCATCGACACTGTACACTTGCACTAATATTTCATGAGTCTCCATCACCATTTTCCTTAACTTGAACCCAAAATCTGTGTCAATGTGTTGCTCCATTTTGCACTCAATTTTGCAGTAACCTTAGTAATTACAATGACTCCATTAGTGACGAAGCTACTGCTTTGCTTTGGTGATTTGCACACTTGCTGACATATCTCTCAATGGGTGCCTCATCTTAACAACTGCATTTTTTAACATATGGTACCATTCACCAAAGTTTTCAGACACATCTTGTTTAATGCCTAGTGAGGTTAGTATGGAGCTCAAATGTGAAATAATTTTGTTGAAGGCAAGTGTTGAAGGTGGATTAAAAAATGATAATTGAATGCTTTTACAGATCACCTCTAACATTGCTTCATTTACCTGTTCTAATACTTTTTGGTTATGACCAAATTTTAGCACTAGTCTTCTACCTTAGTGTATCTAAATTTGGACAAAGTGAAGAAGGAGTAGCTGAATTAATTGTACTTTGCTTTACGATGTCGAAGTTTTGACAGTAATCTCCCAGGCTGCTGCTTCTTCTTCATGTGCAAGCTTGTAAAATGGGTCTGGTAGCAGGTTTATGTTTGACATTTGCCTTTAAATAAATAGTCTTGGCCATGGTGTCATTTTCCACCAGATGGTTTAATTCCAGATTATGATACACTTTTGCAATTGATTAGGATATTCACATATATTAGTGATGGCAACAGTTTTTAGTGTGATCATCAACACTTTAGCATCCCTGACAACCAACTGCGTCATCTGCACCATTATGTCAAAGACCTTGTAAAACCTCCTGGTTCAGGCTGGAGTTGTTATTCTGGTTTTAGTTTACACACTTTTGAAGCAGGTTAATACCATTACAAAAACTAGAAAAATGTGAAACACACAGATTGAGAAAAATGTTCACAGTAACTATCGGTATTTATTTATGGGAATATGATGCTTATATCAAGTTGACAATGGTATACTTAATTTGATTTCAGCATCTTTTTCCATTCTGATTGTCAAACAGGTGTTTTGCAGTTTTGTGCTTTACTACGAATAGGTTACATCTGTTTTATGTTCTGTATAAGAATTTACTAGTAATAAAAGTAATTCTGTTGTGAACAATTTTGTGAACCACCTATGCTTTCGAATTCAAAATTACGATGCAATTTTCATATTTCAGATCTGGCTATTTTCTGGTTGGGATAGAACTGACCAAAACTAGGAAGCATTTCAGTGTCTCTGTCTCCTAAGTTTTCAGATGAGACATAAAGTTCCAAAGGTAATTTAATCAATAATGTAACATTTTACACAATTTGTAACTTTTATCTTTTGTTTTGTTACTGAAATTAACATGGCTGTTTCCATGATTTATTGCTCAGAGGTTTGTTTACATGTAATATGCATTGTGTCTGTTACAGAATTTATGTTTCTCAATAATTGTTTAGTTGCAGGTTTGGTTGTAAGCCTTCATTGAAGATATTTTTTGATAATCTGTAAAATCCATGTTATAGTTCTTGTATATAGAATTTATAGGGTGCTTACATATGTTACCTTGCAAAATATTGTGTAAAGGGTACTGTATCCATACTGGTATACAACCCCCTCGGGGAGAATAGTGGCATAACATTTCAAGGAAAACCTGAAGAAGCTTGGGTATAAATTTTCTGGTCAATTTATAGTATTAGGGTAAGATTTTAAACTTACCAGTGTAGACTGGGAGACTTGAGTGATTATGGCAGGTAGTAGGGACAGGGAATCGCGAACTTGTTCTCAACTTTCATCTGTTGATTCGCTTCAGCAGTTATTCAGAGAACTGACTCATTAGGGTAACATCTCAGATGTCTTCATTAAAAAAGGCTTGAACTATTTGACTCAGTTAGTGTACAGCACAGAACCATTAATCATAAGGCCATTATATCATCACTGGCTACATGTGTGTCTTTATGAATGGAAAGAAAAATTGGATGATATTATGCTTAGTAAGTGCAACAAGAATCAGATTGAAAATTGCTTAAGCAGTCAACATTAAGCATACATCTGTGAATGAGGCTGAAAAAGTTGAGTGTAAATGAACGAAGTTCAAGATTGTTGTATGATGCACTTTAGACAATGGAAAATCCAGGATAGAATGTAACAATATTATGAGAAGGAAAGTTGCTACTCACCATATAGCAGAGATGCTGAGTTACAGATAGGCACAACAAAAGGACTCTCACAATTAAAGCTTTCAGCCATTAAGGCCTTTGTCAACAATAGACATGCACACTCATGCAAATGCAGTGTGGTTTCAGTTGTCTGAGACTACAGCTGTGTGTGTTAGTTGCATTTGAGTGTGTGTGTGTGTGTGTGTGTGTGCATGCGTGCGTGCGCCTATTGTTGAGAAAGGCTTAATAGCCGAAAGCTTCAATTGTGAGAATCTTTTTGGTGTGCTTATCTGTGACTCAGCATCTCTGCTATGTGGTGAGTAGCAACTTTCCTTCTCATAATGTTGTTACACGTTAGACAAGTATGTACTGAGCAAAAGGATGGAAAATACCCACTTTCATTTGACAGCGATGTTAGAAAACTGCACCAAAAACAAAGAGAGCTTCTCTACAGATTTAAATGCAGCTAAAGCCTCATTGATAAACAAAAACTGAATTTAGCAAAAATTAACATTCAACAAATTTGAAAGTTAAATTCTGTCACCAGTCTGACAGAAAATCATAAGAAATTTTGGTGTTATATTGAATCAGTAAATGGATCAAAGAGATCTATCGAGACCCACAGTGACCATACTGGCACTGAAATTGAGGATGATGGAGAGAAAGCCACAATACAAAGTTCCTTTTTCCAGAATTGTTTCATTGAGGAAGATGATACTGAGCTTCCTCCTTTAAATTATCACACAAAGGCCAAAATAAAATATGTCAAAATAAATGGCCATGGACTAGAAAATCAACTAATTCATCTTAACAAAGGAAAGGCATTT
Organism: Schistocerca cancellata; assembly: GCF_023864275.1. Classification (NCBI taxonomy): domain Eukaryota; kingdom Metazoa; phylum Arthropoda; class Insecta; order Orthoptera; family Acrididae; genus Schistocerca; species Schistocerca cancellata. Next base: position 462,523,265 of record NC_064627.1, on the reverse strand, counting down.
TGGCCTGTCAAAATATGTATATGGTTTTATATAGAATATGCAAAACAAATTACAACTCTTGTAGCGTCTGTCTGCCATAAGTCACTAGAGGAATGGGTGTTCTAAGTGATTTAAAAAATCCACATGCTATTCCTGTTATCAGACACACACACACACACACACACACACACACACACACACACACACACACACACACACATACAGACAAATATTGGCTTATACCATTGACATCAGTCCATTGCAGAATTTTAGACCTTGTCTAATGCTTGTGTATTGTGACTTTGTGCTGACTGAAAATCTCTTCTGTTGTAATCAATATGGAGTCCTAAAACAGTGATCATGTTGAGTACAGCTCACTCTGTTTGTACACAATACCCAGAACATGAAAGTTGTAGATAATGGTGCTTGAAGTCATGTACCTCAACTTGCAGAAGGTAACTGCACAGTTACCTAATGAAAAAAATTGTGCTTAGTGTGGAATATGGGATGAGCTTTGTGATTAGATTGAAGAGTTCCATGAAAATAGAAAAGGATGTGTTATAGGAGCATAAATATTCCACTAATAGATTACATCAGAAGCTAGTGCACTAATAGATTATATCAGAGGTTCCATATGATTGTTCATTGGTGACACTGTTATGTATAGAGATGTCACAACACTACGAAGTTGTTGAAAAATGCAGGAAGACCTGCAGAGGATCAACACTTGGTTCATGGAATTGCAGCTAACCCTAAACACAGGCAAATATAAAATATTGCAAATAAACAGGTGGAAATACCGACTATTGGATGATTATGTGATTGTTGGCCTGTCTTTGGAAGCAGTCGTTAAATGCCTAGGAGTATGCAATATGTGACAATTGCAAGTGAAAGGACAGCATAAAACTATCACAGAAAAGGCTGATGCCAGACTGAGATTCATTATGGCAGTACTTAGGATGCATAGCAGCTGTGCGGAGTAGCTGCACGATTTGAGGCGCCTTGTCATGGATTGCATGGCCCCTCCCGCCAGAGGTTTGAGGCCTCCCTCGGGCATGGGTGTGTGTGTTGTTCTTAGCATAAGTTAGTTTAAGTACTGTGTAAGCCTAGTGACCGATGACCTCAGCAGTTTGGTCTCTTTTAGGAATTCACACATATTTGAACATTTTGAAGCATAGTCCATCCATGAAAGATGTTGATTACAAAACACCTTTTCGTCCAGTACTTGAGTATTGCTCATAATTACTGGATCCTTACCAGATAGGATGGAGTGATGAAATAGAGAATATCCAAATAAGGTCATCATATTTTGTCACAGGTTTGTTTAGTAAGTACAAACGTGTAACAAAAATGCTCACTCAACTTAAGCGCCTGAGATTAAGAGAGGGGCATTCTGCATTTCGATGCAGTTTACCATTAAAATTTTGAAATATATGATCCTAGAAGAGACCGCAAATAAATTGTTTCCTCCTGTGCATATTTTGTGGAAAGACCATGAAGGCAAAATTAGTGAGACTTACTAATGAACAGTCTTCATGCAAACAGTTTGCAGCTGATACCACATGTATAGATATTAAATAAAAAGTTATTGGGCTGTAATTTTACCCTCTTTTTAATTTTTAGTATGTGATCAGTTATTTAACAAATGCCTCAGTTGTGTTAAGAGGATGAAAGGTGGGGGAAGGGGAAGTTTACAATCAAGTCTCATTCTATATTTAATAAACAAAATATACTGTGCATCTAACTTACTCTGAAAACATGTCTATAATAAAGTGCACCTCAATTTTCACATTATTTCTGTATAGGGTGAACAACATCCTGGTTTATAGGGAGATTATGAGCACCTAACCATGATTTTAAAGGTTTAAAAAAGAGTTAGTCACAATAAATTTCATCTACACCACTACATCACGTTTTCTTACAAAAAACATTGGCATATGTTTCTCATTTTTATCATGTCATACATTATCATATTCTGGTGTAACGCCACAAACCAAGAGAAAATTTGTAGAGTGATAAAGTATGTAATAAGACTCATTCGTGGTGAAAACAACAGCATGCTGAAACATGTTCAGAGAACTGGATATACTACCTACTGCTTCTCAGGGTATTTGTTGTAAGCAATATGTCTCTTTTTTCCAACCAGTAGTACAGTACACACTATCAAGACTAGGAATAAAAGCAATCAACATGAAATTAATATTCATAGCAGAGATTACTGATGAAATATACTCGACAAACTGACAGGAAACAAGGGAGCCAGAAAGATTAAAAAAAAATAAATTGCTGTAATATGGGAGATCCCAGAAAATACAGAAAAGTTGGTCACCTTATTTCTGAAGGAAGTAAATGAGGACATGTCATCTGCGTACAATGCATTTATTACTTCCTAAGATAATTAATATGCTTTTATCAAATTCTCGTCTCGTTTATCTCCATATGTTCACAGTTTCCATAAAGCAGTTCTGAATAATCCACTGGTTTAATTAGTACTCTCTTTCTCAAATAAATGATAGCACAGTTACCTTTGCAAATAATCTGTATCATGTGTTAAGACACGTCCAATAATGATCAGATGTTTCTTGGTTGTGCATGTTACTGAAACATTGATGAATCATTCAAATAAATTTTGCCTCTTACAAGATCAGCATATCTCATATTCTTTCAGTGATGAGGTTCCTCAGTAAATTCACCCTCCATAAGTAAATCACTTATATGTGCCCTTACTGCCAATGATATGTCCATACAGTTTGACCACTTCTGTGAGATTCCTTTCCTATGCAATCATTCCAGCAAGGCATTTTTGATGACCTAAAAAAAATCCCTTAGGTTGGAAAATTGCGTTGAGCACTAGAGCAATGTGCAGCTGTATTAGAATCAAAGAGCAGTTGAGTGACAGACACTGTTTTGTTACATCCCTCATCTGAAACCTATAAAAAATTGAGAGCTTTTGGAAAAATGGTTGGTCCAATTACATTAAATTCTGCCCAAAATGTTACAAAATTCGAACCCAGCAACCCTCTATACTAATATTTAACCCACTGTGGTATGCATCTCATCCCAGGGAAATGAAAAAGAAATAAATTTCCAAAAATGCCACACACTCATCCATGCCTGTACATAATGTGACATAAATTATTACAAAGTTTACAAACACTATAATATTTCAAATTTTTATTCTAAGAGAGGAGTTTTTGGATTAGTATCTTCCAGACGTATATTAAAAGGTTACAGTACATGCTCAAAATATTACAAATATAGTGGTCTGAATGCATTACATCTAAGTATTTCAGTTTGTCATGGTCAATGTATTTCATGTTGTTCATGAAAATGTTGTTAATGCCAATTCACTCTGTGTCTAAATGAATCAAATCAAATAGCAATACTAAATCAGTAAAGGTTATATTGCACTCCACACCCACTCATAAAGTGAAACAATAATCCATCCGCACATACACAGACACAGACACCTGCGGATGGATATGTGTGTGTGTACGAGTGTATACCTGTCCTTTTTTCCCCCTGAGGTAAGTCTTTCCGCTCCCGGGAATGGAATGACTCCTTACCCTCTCCCTTAAAACCCACATCCTTTCGTCTTTCCCTCTCCTTCCCTCTTTCCTGATGAAGCAACTGTTTGTTGTGAAAGCTTGAATTTGGTGTGTATGTTTGTGTAATAGAAGGAAACATTCCACGAAGGAAAAATATACCTAAAAACAAAGATGATGTGACTTACCAAATGAAAGTGCTGGCAGGTCGACAGACACACAAACGAACACAAACATACACACAAAATTCAAGCTTTTGCAACAAACTGTTGCCTCATCAGGAAAGAGGGAAGGAGAGGGAAAGACGAAAGGATGTGGGTTTTAAGGGAGAGGGTAAGGAGTCATTCCAGTCCCGGGAGCGGAAAGACTTACCTTAGGGGGAAAAAAGGACGGGTATACACTCGCACACACACACATATCCATCCACACATATGTATATGTGTGGATGGACAAAAATAAAGAAAATACTGCACTTTAAAATTAGGCCTCAGAAACTAAAATGAAAACTGCCAGACATAACAATAGATCTGCAAAAATAAACATTAAATTGACAAAAAATAACAATGAAATTACATATAAATTAACACAATTTTTTGTGTTCTTAACAATGAGTAATTAAAAATTCTTTCTTTTGATCCTTGAGGATGTCTTCCTGGGTATTGCTTTATAATGTTTTCCTGTAATGACAAAGTGTTGCCTGCCAGGAAAACATATAGTAGCGCCTTTGTTCCCTGAAGTAAGCAATGGTCTTGTGGAAAGTTCAGGTTTCTTAAATCTTTTGAAGAACTATATGTAGGGGGCTGAAAGATATCTCAAATATTTGTTCTTGACCTTTGGTAAGTAGTCTTACAGGGATGACTGGCAATTCAAGATTTGGGTTTTTATGATGCTCTCCAGTGAGTCGAACAAACCAGTGACCATTCGTGCCACCCTTCGTTGTATCTTCATACCCTTCCCATGAGCCAGCTAGGGTGTTTATGAACTGTTTGCCTCCATTTTCCTCTGTCTTGATATATTTCTCGTCTTAATATTGTTTCCTATTTTTCACCTCTAGTCTTCAGATCTTCCTTCATCTGATCCAGCCATATTTTTCTGATTTGTCCTATTGATATTTTTCCTGCATATTTCTATCCAAATACTGCTTTGGTAGGCCGTTATCCTTCATCACCTTCAAATATCCAAACTACTTGAGCTGTGCAGTACTCAGTCCCTCTCTCACCAGAACTCCCCTGCCACACAAAAGATGTCTGCACTAGATAAAAGAATTTAGATCCCTTTATTAGTCTGATCTCTACTTCTAGTTTGGCAGCTCCATTCCTTGGTATTGTACTTCCCAGGTAATTGGAAGCTTCCTCACATTCAGTTCTCTCTCCATCTGGGCTGGTGTCTTGTTGATAATCATTGCTATAGTTTTGCTTTTGCTTATTGTCAGCTGGTACTCTTACTCATTCATCTAATCTCCCCTGTATCTCTAGTTCTATTTCTTCCCGCATAGCTACATCACCATAAATTTAATACATGTTGACGTTTATACAGTTTTGTATATCTATACAGTAGTGAATTTCTAGGTTTTGAGTCTTCAACTTGGGAATTGGTAATTTCATATGATCCAAGATTGGTTAGTACATTTATCTCACTATAACCAGTTTTATTACAACATGACCGCTGGTACCAGCATCATTGCACAACTGATGCAACAGATCCAACTTGAAACTTCCTGACAGATTAAAACTTTGTACCGGACCGAGACTCGAACTCGGGACTTTGCCTTTACCGAGCAAGTGCTCTACCAACTGAGCTATCCAAGCACAACTCATGACCCACTTTCACAGCTTCAATTCTGCCAGGACCTCGTTTCCTACCTTCCAAAACTCACAGAAGAGCTTCTGTGAGGTTTGGAAGGTAGGAGACGAAGGCGGAATTGAAGCTTTGAAGGTGGGTCGTGAGTTTTTCTTGGGTAGCTCAGATGGTAGAGCACTTGCCCACGAAAGGCGAAGGTCCTGAGTTCAAGTCTCGGTCCAGCACACAGTTTTAATCTGTCAGGAAGTTTCATATCAGCACACACTCCGCTGCAGAGTGAAAATCTCATTCTAGATCCAACTTGTTTGACAAATCCCTGAAGGCCACAGTTTGATGCCTTTCAAACCTTCTCATTTGGCTGTAGGAAGCATGAATACATCTCTGTGGCATGGTTGCCTGCTTGCTTAACATGTTTGCATCATACTGAGTCTTCTGTCTGTGAGTGTTCAGTATTAAAGGGTACACACAGATGGCACTGTGGTAGCTATGCCACTGTGCCTTCTGTTGGTGGATGCTGTTGAAACCACTGTCAAAACACTACTGTACCCTTGATGGCTTATGCTGTCATCAGTTCAAAATCAGTGTCATCTGGCCAGGTATACCAACATTTTTTCTGGCAAATATAGATGATCAAACAATGGATTGTCACAATGTTTGATCATCTATATTCTGTAGCACACTTGCTTTGAAGTTGAAGTCCTATATTCATGACTTGTAGTTTCTTCACTTGTTGTATATGACATTTTGGGGTTGTTGAAACTCTATATACACATCAAAGTGCTATTTCTTGTCCAGTGTCAGTCATTATTCCTCTCAGATGTGTCGGTATGTATTTCTGTGAAGTCATAATAGTATTTTTGCATGATGTTATCATGTAATATGCTTGCAAATGGTCCATATTTCACTCCTACTATATTTTCATTAACCAGTGTTCTCATTGACCAGTGTATAAAGTTAATTTACCTTTCTTTTGTGGCAACTTAATATTGTTCACTGGATTAATTGACTTCTGCCTATTGAAGTCTGTCATTATTTAATCAAATTCAGTACCAAACACAGCACCAGCCTTGCCTGTGCTGTGTGTTCTGCTGTAATGCATCCGGGCTAGTTCACCGAACTTCAGATGCTGCAAGCAGTTGCATATGTAATCTCTCAGGTTTCCTTAGCATGACAAATTAACTGTGTATTTTGACAACTTATTTTTTCCATTCTGTACACAATATTTTTATGACTCACCCAGACATCTTTTTCAAATGCTGCAAGTTCTGCTGTTATGTCTAACTGCTGCCAGAACTCTAGAGAGACTGTGAATTATTGTTGGTCTTGTGCCACTGTTTATAGCCACATTTGATTTCCCACACTCTCTGTGTGTTTTGATGCTCTTTGTTTTTCAGAGCTTAGACTGATAATATGTGAAACAGTAATACAGTGTTTTCTGCTGTGGTGGATCTGATGGCTGGTGAAAGTTTAGTAAATTGAGTGCTGGACCCTAAATGTCATTTAAGTAGAAACCTCTGTCCCTGTTTACTAATTCACTGATGTCTTCATTTTGATAGACTCTTAATTATGCTGTCCCAGAAACTTGTCATTTCCTTCATGATACTGATGTCATCGTATTTAATTTCATAATTATATTGATAGCAGTGCTCAGTGCCAGATGATTTATCTGACTGTTTTAGTCACATGTATCACTGATGTTTCTTGCATCTCTCCTTGACTGTTCCAAAGGACTGTCTCACATAAAGACACCACATTCACAGGGAATGCAATAAACAACCTGATTTTGGAGACCTAGATCATCTTTAAGATTACAAAGAATATTTTTGCTTTAGTCAAAGGGAGCGAAATACACTGGATGCTATGTTTCTGTAGGAGTCTGCCTATCTTCCTGGATGTAGGGCCAGCAGACAGTAGAAAAGTGGTTTTGTAGCTTTTCTTCCTCACTCACAGTCTCTCAGGTGTTTTGATTTTGATTTCATTACCCATTTAGTTTGATGATAGGCATGTTCTGACATCAACTTATTTCCTATTCAACAGAAAATATTATTAACAAACTGACTGTGTGGCAATAGGTGTTCCGTTATCACCTTTTGTGGAGAAACTATACATGAAACACTTTGAAGCAAAGGTATTAGAACCTGCCAAATTGAAGCCAATGTTTCTATTGCTATGTGGACAGCATGGCTGTGGTGTGGCCACAGGGAGTGTTCCTGGAACATTTAAACTCTATCCATCACGAGGGAACTTGAAAAACAGAGCCAGCTACCTTTCCATAATGTGTTACTTAATAGAGCAGCAGACAGATCCGTGTGGCACAAAATGTATATACAAAACCTACGCATAAAAATCTCTGTCTCTATGCCTTGAGGCATCACTACCCATCACAAAGAAATTCAGTGCGGAAAACTCTAGGCTGTAGAGCTTGAACACTTTCAAAGAAGGATAGCCTTGACAAAGAATAACAACACCTACAAATAGAGTTCTGAAGGAATGGGTACTCAGATCATCAAACTGAATGGATGATGAGATCAAAATCAAGAATGTCTGAGAGACAACCTGAGATTGAGACAGAGGAAGAGAAGGCAAAAATTGCTTATCTATCTTCTACTATCTACTACTGAAACAGAGGACGACCGAAGAAAGGCAGAAATACTGAATTCAGTGTTCCGAAACTGTTTCACTGCGGAAAATCGTAACACGGTCCCTGACTTCAGCCGTCGCACGGACGCCAAAATGGAAAATATTGAAATAAACGATATCGGAATTGAAAAACAACTGCTATCACTTAGTAGCGGAAAAGCATCCGGACCAGACGAGATACCCTTAAGATTCTACAGTGATTATGCTAAAGAACTTGCCCCCTTTCTATCAGCAATTTATCGTAGATCGCTGGAAGAACGTAAAGTACCTAGCGACTGGAAGAAAGCGCAGGTCGTTCCCATTTTCAAGAAGGGTCATAAATCAGATGCGAATAATTATAGGCCTATTTTGCTTACGTCAATCTGTTGTAGAATAATGGAACATGTTTTGTGTTCTCGTATTATGACGTTCTTAGATAATACAAATCTCCATCATCATAACCAACATGGATTCCGCAAACAGAGATCATGTGAAACTCAGCTCGCCCTATTTGCCCAAGAAATTCACAGTGCCATAGACACTGGCGAGCAGATTGATGCCGTATTCCTGGACTTCAGGAAGGCATTTGATACGGTTCCGCACTTACGTTTAGTGAAAAAAATACGAGCTTACGGAATATCGGACCAGGTTTGTGATTGGATTCAGGATTTCCTAGAAGAAAGAACACAACATGTCATTCTTAACGGTTCAAAATCTGCAGATGTAGAGGTAATTTCGGGAGTACCGCAAGGAAGCGTGATAGGACCTTTATTGTTTACAATATACATAAATGACTTAGTTGACAACATCGGTAGCTCCGTGAGGCTATTTGCAGATGACACGGTTGTCTACAAGAAAGTAGCAACATCAGAAGACTCGTACGTACTCCAGGAAGACCTGCAGAGGATTAATGCATGGTGCGACAGCTGGCAGCTTTCCCTAAACGTAGATAAATGTAATATAATGCGCATACATAGGGGCAGAAATCCATTCCAGTACGATTATGCCATAGGTGGTAAATCATTGGAAGCGGTAACGACCGTAAAATACTTAGGAGTTACTATCCGGAGCGATCTGAAGTGGAATGATCACATAAAACAAATAGTGGGAAAAGCAGGCACCAGGTTGAAATTCATAGGAAGAATCCTAAGAAAATGTGACTCATCGACGAAAGAAGTAGCTTACAAAACGCTTGTTCGTCCGATTCTTGAGTATTGCTCATCAGTATGGGACCCTTACCAGGGTGGATTAATAGAAGAGATAGACATGATCCAGTGAAAAGCAGCGCGATTCGTCATGGGGACATTTAGTCAGCGCGAGAGCGTTACGGAGATGCTGAACAAGCTCCAGTGGCGGACACTTCAAGAAAGGCGTTACACAATACGGAGAGGTTTATTATCGAAATTACGAGAGAGCACATTCCGGGAAGAGATGGGCAACATAGTACCGCCCACATATATCTCGCGTAATGATCACAACGAAAAGATCCGAGAAATTAGAGCAAATACGGAGACTTACAAGCAGTCATTCTTCCCACGCACAATTCGTGAATGGAACAGGGAAGGGGGGATCAGATAGTGGTACAATAAGTACCCTCCGCCACACACCGTAAGGTGGCTCGCGGAGTATAGATGTAGATGTAGATGTATCTGAAAATGCCAGCAGTCTCCTATGGAAATACAGCATCCAGTGTATTTCACTCTTTTCAGCTAAGATAAAAAGTATTCTTTGCAATAATAAAGGTGATCCGTGTCTCTGAAAGCTGGGTGTGTATCACATTCATGCAAATGTGGCATCTCTTGTATTGGGCACTCTATCAGGACAATTTAGGAGAGATGCAAGAAACATCAGTGACACACTTGACTAAAACAACCAAGCAAATAAGTTGTTGGCAAGCACTGTCTCGAATGTGATCATAAAACGAAATATGATGAGACCAGTATCGTGGTGCAAATGCCAATTTTCTGGTATAGCATAGTTAATGAATCAATTGAAATAAAGATGTCAGTAAACATAGTGAATAGGGACATAGTTTTCAATTTAAATGACGCTTGGGGTCTGGCACAATTTATTAAAATCTCACTGGCCATCACATCCACCAGAGCAGGAAAATACAGAGAGCTTTTGTGTTTCATAGACTATCAGCGCAAGATCAGCAAAACAGAATACCCACACATCATTAAGCTGCATATGTTGTTTTACAGATACAGATAGTCATCAAACCCAGTTTATTACACTGGAACAATGAGAATGATAAAAAGGAAGGAGAGAATGCGGATGAATGATTAAAAATAAAGTATAATTTTTAGTACTTCGTTTGATTTTAGGAGTGTGCAATTCAGGATCAGAATGAATTTATCACTCCAGAGCAAGTGTGGACTGTTTTGAAACTTTCAGGCAGATTAAAATTGTGTACTCGACCAGGAATCAAACTTGAACCTAGTCTTTCACAGAAAGCTAGTGTGGAGAACTGGGTTTGACACAGCCTAGGCCGAGATAACTTTTTCTGTTTTTACTGTAACAAGAAAATTTTATTAACTGTGTTTAACATTCATTGACTTCTCTTATATATATGTTCCAGGTATTCCAATTGGAAAGATGGAATGGAAATTCGTAGGAGCCTGTTTCTTTTTTATATGGATGGGTAAGACAAACAGTCTTGAGAGTAGAAGCAATTTATGTAGACCTCGACGCTCTTATACTTTAGACTGTGCTCATCAGGTACAGTGATATTTATATTTTGATTTGATTATTTGTTTATTATAAATACAGTGGAACTTTATAAAGTAACCTACAAATTACTATGGCAGGCCAAGTAAATTTTACTGAATGCTGCACTACACTTTAGAATGACACATATGCATGACATTATTTTTCAATGTATTCTCTGTAGACAATGGTCACAGTGGCCTACCAGTCATTCAGTTGCTCAAAAATAGAAATCTGCTCCTTGGTCTTGGAGCCATTTAAGAACTGTTGTATGAGTGTCCTCACTGTTGGAAAATCTCCTTCCTCCCTATAAAAATCCTCTCTTAATTTTCAGTATTGCAAATATCAGTTTTAAATAGCATTGTTTTGAAGTGTTAACCACTTTATGTGCAATAAAGGTAGACAATGTTTAAAAAAGAATCTTTACACATACTTTTAATCATGTGCTGAACTTGCAAATTGTGTCAGCATGTAGGGGTTGTGATGACTGCATAGTCTTAATAAAAATTATCAGAACCATACTTGTCGAAGACGAAGAAATTGAAGAAATGTATGATGAAATAAAAGAAATTATTCAGATAGTGAAGGGAGATGAAAATTTAATAGTCATGGGTGACTGGAATTCGAGTGTAGGAAAAGGGAGAGAAAGAAACGTAGTAGGTGAATATGGATTGGGGCTAAGAAATGAAAGAGGAAGCCGCCTGATAGAATTTTGCACAGAGCACAACTTAATCATAGCTAACACTTGGTTTAAGAATCATGATAGAAGGTTGTATACATGGAAGAACCCTGGAGATACTAAACGGTATCAGATAGATTATATAATGATAAGACAGAGATTTAGGAACCAGGTTTTAAATTGTAAGACATTTCCAGGGGCAGATGTGGACTCTGACCACAATCTATTGGTTATGACCTGTAGATTAAAACTGAAGAAACTGCAAAAAGGTGGGAATTTAAGGAGATGGGACCTGGATAAACTGAAAGAACCAGAGGTTGTACAGAGTTTCAGGGAGAGCATTAGGGAACAATTGACAGGAATGGGGGAAAGAAATACAGTAGAAGAAGAATGGGTAGCTTTGAGGGATTAAGTAGTGAAGGCAGCAGAGGATCAAGTAGGTAAAAAGACGAGGGCTAGTAGAAATCCTTGGGTAACAGAAGAAATATTGAATTTAATTGATGAAAGGAGAAAATATAAAAATGCAGTAAATGAAGCAGGCAAAAAGGAATACAAATGACTCAAAAATGAGATCGACAGGAAGTGCAAAATGGCTAAGCAGGGATGGCTAGAGGACAAATGTAAGGATGTAGAGGCTTATCTCATTAGGGGTAAGATAGATACTGCCTACAGGAAAATTAAAGAGACCTTTGGAGATAAGAGAAACACTTGTATGAACATCAAGAGCTCAGATGGAAACCCAGTTCTAAGCAAAGAAGGGAAAGCAGAAAGGTGGAAGGAGTATATAGAGGGTCTATACAAGGGCGATGCACTTGAGGACAATATTATGGAAATGGAAGAGGATGTAGATGAAGATGAAATGGGAGATACGATACTGCGTGAAGAGTTTGACAGAGCACTGAAAGACCTGAGTCGAAATAAGGCCCCCGGAGTAGACAACATTCCATTGGAACTACTGACGGCCTTGGGAGAGCCAGTCCTGACAAAACTCTACCATCTGGTGAGCAAAATGTATGAAACAGGCGAAATACCCTTAGACTTCAAGAAGAATATAATAATTCCAATCCCAAAGAAAGCAGATTTTGACAGACGTGAAAATTATCGAACAATCAGCTTAATAAGCCACAGCTGCAAAGTACTAACACGAATTGTTTACAGACAAATGGAAAAACTAGTAGAAGCCGACCTCGGGGAAGATCAGTTTGGATTCTGTAGAAATACTGGAACACGTGAGGCAATACTGACCTTACGACTTATCTTAGAAGAAAGATTAAGGAAAGGCAAACCTAAGTTTCTAGCATTTGTAGGCTTAGAGAAAGCTTTTGACAATGTTGACTGGAATACTCTCTTTCAAATTCTAAAGGTGGCAAGGGTAAAATACAGGGAGTGCAAGGCTATATACAATTTGTACAGAAACCAGATGGCAGTTATAAGAGTCGAGGGACATGAAAGGGAAGCAGTGGTTGGGAAGGGAGTAAGACAGGGTTGTAGCCTCTCCCCGATGTTATTCAATCTGTATATTGAGCAAGCAGTAAAGGAAACAAAAGAAAAATTTGGAGTAGGTATTAAAATCCATGGAGAAGAAATAAAAACTTTGAGGTTCGCCGATGACATTGTAATTCTGTCAGAGACAGCAAAGGACTTGGAAGAGCAGTTGAACGGAATGGTTAGTGTCTTGAAGGGAGGATATAAGATGAACATCAACAAAAGCAAAACAAGGATAATGGAATGTAGTCTAATTAAGTCGGGTGATGCTGAGGGAATTAGATTAGGAAATGAGACACTTAAAGTAGTAAAGGAGTTTTGCTATTTGGGGAGCAAAATAACTGATGATGGTCGAAGTAGAGAGGATATAAAATGTAGACTGGCAATGGCAAGGAAAGCATTTCTGAAGAAGAGAAATTTGTTAACATCGAGTATAGATTTAAGTGTCAGGAAGTCATTTCTGAAAGTATTTGTATGGAGTGTAGCCATGTATGGAAGTGAAACATGGACGGTAAATAGTTTGGACAAGAAGAGAATAGAAGCTTTTGAAATGTGGTGCTACAGAAGAATGCTGAAGATTAGATGGGTAGATCACATAACTAATAAGGAAGTATTGAATAGGATTGGGGAGAAGAGAAGTTTGTGGCACAACTTGACCAGAAGAAGGGATCGGTTGGTAGGACATGTTCTGAGGCATCAAGGGATCACCAATTTAGTATTGGAGGGCAGTGTGGAGGGTAAAAATCGTAGGGGGAGACCAAGAGATGAATATACTAAGCAGATTCAGAAGGATGTAGGTTGCAGTAGGTACTGGGAGATGAAGAAGCTTGCACAGGATAGGGTAGCATGGAGAGTTGCATCAAACCAGTCTCAGGACTGAAGACCACAGCAACAACAACATACTTGTTGAAAAGACAAGGCTGAAATTTTGTAACTTGTTTCCACTGGTAAATTATTTCATATTATTGTCACATGCCACAGAGTCAAAAGCACTGTTCATTTTCATAATATACCACAAAACATTTTGTGAACAAATGTACTGCATAGTGATACATGCCAAAGACCCTAACACACTGTTCTTGGTGAGAGGCACAAAATGAGAGTGATGCTCATGTCGCCAAAAAACAGATAGTATATGGATTGCATTTTGCTCTAGAAGCTTCCAGACAGTTTGATAAATCAAATTAATAACTAGAATGTTTTGCTTTTTTATTTTTAACGTAGTTTGAAATTAGGTGGATATAATTCACACATGCAGATTATTTTCAGTAATTGTGAATATGACAAACATTGACAGAGACATCAAAATAAAGTAAGTATCTTTAAAGTGACTGACTTTATTTTACATTCTTAATTTGATTTGATATTGATTGTTAAATCAAAATCATATAAATACATACATTTGTCTTGGACAGCATCAAATAACTTTACAAAGTAAAAATAAATTATGAGCTCATATTTTAAGTGCATTTCATAATATAAAATTGTAGCATGTGTGACTATCGACATGAGGACGGAAATACACTGGTGTCAAAAATTAAAGCAACAAACCGCTATTTCCCCCTTCCTGTGTCTAATTCACGATGTAATTGTACAAGCTGTTAACAGATGTCTGTACAATCATTTCCTGTGTGGAAGATGACATTCTGGTCAACGGACAAACATGGCAGTGATCTCGGGTAGTTCCACATCCACAGTCACTGTGTCCACAGTCACGGACAGTGCAGTTTGGTACAGAGAAGATGCCTACCAGGCTCTCTGTGGTGGAGGGCCATGGGGAGAATGTAAGCAGGACAGATGCAAACTGATGTGACCCAAAGTCTTAATGTGAATCGTTCTGTTGTTTTTTGGATGCTGTGACAGTTTATAGAGATTGAAACTGTATTCCAAAGACCAGGGCACGACTCACCACATGTAACATCAGAAAGAGAGAACTGTTAATTGGCTGTAAGGGCACGATGGTACTGTGTTAGTACTGCACGGAAACTGGCATCTGACCTCGCTAGATCCACTGGATGTGTTGTAGCAAGGTAAACAGTGTACAGAAGGCTTTGGCAGAGTGGCCTTTATTGTAGGAGACCTGCTGTATGTGTACCTCTGAAGCGTCTTCAGAGAAGGGAATGTCTAGGGTGGAGCCGTCAATATGCCACCTGGACGGTCAAACAATGGGCCAATGTTCCTTTCAGAGATGAGTCCGGATTTGGTCTGGACATTGATTCTCAACTGATTCACATCTGGAGGGAACATGGAACATGATTTTGGGACACAACCATTGTGAAAAGAGACTTGTATTGAGGATGGTGTGGGCAGGGATTATGTTGACCACTCAAACAACTCTTTATAAAATTACACAGTTAAATCAGCAAGGTTTAACTGCTGTCAGGTATCATGATGAGATCTTGCGACCTCATGTGCGATTGTTGTGAGATGCTGCGGGCCCAGACTTTGTATTGGTGGACGATAATGCTCGACCTCAAAGAGCACGCATGATAGATATGTTCTTGGAAATGGAAGATATTGCACAAATGACCTGGCCTGCTCGCTCTCCTAATTTGAATCCCATAGAGCATGTCTGCATGATGTCAGCACGCACCAACCACTCTCCAATACTTGCGAGTAGTGTCGCAGGTAGAATGGGTGTTATTGCCTGAACATGGGGATTGATGACATCATTCACAGCATGCTCTGTGGTTTGTTGGGTCTGTATTGCTGCCAGAGGTGTCCACACCCCATACTGAGGGCATTATCAGTTGTCGGAATACTGCTACGGTCGCAGGTTCAAATCCTGCCTCAAGCATGGATGTGTGTGATGTCCTTAGGTTAGTTAGGTTTAAGTAGTTCGATGTTCTAGGGGACTGATGGCCTTAGAAGTTAAGTCCCATAGTGCTCAGAGCCATTTTGAACCAGTTGTCAGAATGTGTGTATAAAAGAACATTTGTGTCTACTGTTATGCATGTTGCAGTTGTTTACATTCATGTCTACTTTACTATCACCTGAGTATACTGATTTTTGACAACGTAAATGCAAACTTGCAAAATTTCAAACGTATATGAATCAAAGTTTCACCCAAGTACTAACAAACTTCATAAACATCTAAAAACCATGAATTAGTTACTTTAGTTATTTTAAATAAATTATTTTAAATAAAAATAAGTTCAGACATGGCTAATAGTGAAGTTGTTGTGGTCTTCAGTCCTGAGACTGGTTTGATGCAGCTCTCCATGCTACTCTATCCTGTGCAAGCTTCTTCATCTCCCAGTACCTACTGCAACCTACATCCTTCTGAATCTGCTTAGTGTATTCATCTCTTGGTCTCCCTCTATGATTTTTACCCTCCACGCTGCCCTCCAATGCTAAATTTGTGATCCAAAAATAGTCAAGTAGTATCATAGATTTCCATAATTAAAAGTAAATGCATCAAGTTTTTATTTATCACAAAATCCCCCTCACACAATGTTGCACATAAAATCTGTACAAGATGTGTGACTTTGTGAATAGGCATGAAAACTAGTTCTTTTTAAAAAACAACTTATCTATTTGTGAACTTTCTGGATGGTATTTGAATGTGGAAAACCCTTTCGTCGTGATAATGTAATGTGAGTGGAAATATTTGTCATTGAAATACCAATTTTACTTGAAACATTAAGGAGATTTAAAGAAAAATTATGATTTTTTGAACAAATAGAGTTTTGCTCTAACTGTTGATTGATAAAATAACAACTAAAATAATCAGTTATTGACAATATAATGTAAATGGATGGATAAAAAAATCTACTCACCAAGCAGCTGGAGGGGAACCCACACACAAAAGAGTTAATTTTTACAAGCTTTCAGAGCAAGTGGCTCCTTCTGGCAGAAGCATTGAAGGGGAAAGAAGAGGGGTTAGAGATTAGATTAGATTAGATTAGTACTTGTGCCATAGATCATGAATACGACACTTCGTAATGATGTGGAACGTGTCAGGCTAATAAAAGGTGTTTATACAAGACATTACATTACACAAAATATTACATGACACTCAATATTTTTAATTTTTTTTGTGGGGGTTGGGAAATTACCCACTTACTATATTCAAAAATTTATCTAATGAGTAGAAGGAGTTGCCATTAAGAAATTCTTTTAACGTCCTTTTAAATGCTGTATGGCTATTTGTCAGACTTTTGATGCTATTAGGTAAGTGATTAAAGACTTTTGTGGCAGTGTAATTTACCCCCTTCTGAGCTAAAGTTAGATTTAACCTTGAGTAGTGAAGATCATCCTTTCACCCAGTGTTGTAGCCATGTACACTGCTATTACTTTTGAATTCGTTCGGATTGTTAACAACAAATTTGATAAGGGAATATATGTATTGTGAGGCTACAGTGAAGATTTCTAGCTCTTTAAATAAGTGTCTGCAGGATGATCTTGGATGAGCTCCAGAAATTATTCTGATTACACGCTTTTGTGCAATGAACACTGTTTTACTCAATGATGAGTTACCCCAGAATATGATGCCATACGAAAGCAGAGAATGAAAATAGGCGTGGTAAGCTAATTTACTCAGATGTATATCACCAAAATTTGCAATGACCCTAATAGCATAAGTAGATGAACTCAAATGTTTCAGCAGATTCTCAGTGTGTTTTTTCCAGTTAAACCCCTCATCAATGCATACACCTAGAAATTTTGAATATTCTACCTTAGCTACCAATTTCTGATCAAAGTCTATATTTATTAATGGTGTCATTCCATTTACTGTGTGGAACTGTATATACTGTGTTTTGTCAAAGTTTAATGAGAGCCCATTTGCAGAGAACCACTTATTGATTTTCTGAAAAACATCATTTACAATTTCACCAGTTAATTCTTGACTGTTGGGTTGATAGCTATACTTGTATCATTGGCAAAAAGTACCAGCTTTGCATCTTTGTGAATATAGAATGGCAAGTCATTAATATATATTAAGAACATGAATGAAAAGGACTGGAGAGGCTTAGAGAAAGGTGTAAAGTTCAGAAAATTCACCCCGAACCCCAGGTTAGGGAAGGCTTATTGGATGGGATGAGAAGGAAACACTGATTGTTGGGGACTTGACCAGACAAGATTGGAAAATCTGAGAGCTTAAAGGTGGAAGACAAGGTAATATCCAAGACAGAGATTACTACTAAAACATTGTGCATGACTTAATAAGAGTGAAAAGCTAAATGTATTGTTCGTAACAGAGGTGGGAGGGGGAATAGTGAAAAATAGACAAGGCAGAAAATGAAAGAAGTAGAAAACTAAAATGGAGTGAAGAAAGGAGTAGTTCCTGTGAATAAATGCTGGGATGGAAGGAATTACTGTAAATTATGGGCAGGTGGGTGGCAAGAACCAAGGATATGTTGTAGTGCTAGTTCCCACCTGCGGAGTTCTGAGAAACTGGTGTCTGGGGAAAGAATCCAGATGGCGTGTGTAGTGAAACAGGCACTGATGTCATGACTGCCATGCAACAGGATATTGTGTGTTGCTGTATACAGCCACTTCCTTTGTCCATTCTTCCTGACTGAAACCATTGTTAGCGGCATACATAGTAAATGTCTCCTAAACACTGGAACGTATTGACTTACTTGAATCAGCAATGGAACTTGTGGATGTATGCTCAATTGCCAACATGGCATTAAATCCATATGTCCTTATTACAGCTTTACTCGCAATAACATTAGTATATTTACAGTTCATGAAATTCAAAATACCTTAACTAGCTCTAGACTTTATACCTTCAATCTGCTTGAAATATTATCCTCTGCACCATTACCATATTCAAATTCAAGCGATACATTAAGTTCAAACCTAAATTTTTGCAACACTCTTTGGCTTAATAGGACCATAATTGATCATACGAACAAGACAATCAGAATGTCGACAGATACGGCTCGCCAAATGGCTATGGTTATATCTTCAGACAATGATGAAATCTCAACACATGAGACGTGCGGATGAGTCAGCTTAGGCAGAGGGTGTATATAGGTAACACACAACATCCTGTTACAGAGCATGCTGTTCAACATGGCAGTCATGACTGTGGTGCCTCTTTCGCCACACGCGCCATCTGGATTCTTCACCCAGACACCAGTTTCTCGGAACTCCGCAGATGGGAATTAGCACTACAACATGTCCTTGGTTCTTACCACCTACCTGGCCCTAATTTACATTAATTCATTCCATTTTAGCATTTATTCACTGGAACTACTCCTTTCTTCACTCCGTTTTAGTTTTCTACATCTTTCATTTTCTGACTTGTTTATTTTTTATCCCCACCCCTCCTACCTCTGTTACATACAACGCACTTAGCTTTTCATTCTTATTAAGTCATGCACAATGTTTTGGTAGTAATCTCTGTCTTGGATATTACCTTGTCTTCCACCTTTAAGCTCCCAGATTTTCAAATCTCGTCTGGTGCAGTCCCCAATAATCAGGATTTCCTTCTCATCCCATTTGATAAGTCTCCCCTAACCCGGACTCCTGGGTGAATTTTCTGAACTGTACTCCTTTCCCCACACCTCTCCACTCCTTTTACTTTACCCCTCTTCTTTCCCCTTCAACGCTTCTGCCAGAAGGAGCCACTTGCTCTGAAAGCTTGTAAAAGTTAAAATCCTTTTGTGTTTGTGGCCCCGTGCCACCACTTCATGAGTAGATTTTTTTATCTATCCATTTCTAATATGTTGCTAATCTTTGTACTAATTTGAAAGCCTGTCAAGTTATTCAGAGGCTAATAGTAATATTATCTGATAGGTAATTAATTCACAATATGAACAACAAAAGTTTATTATATTACGATGCAATGAGATTCTCAGGAAACTTTTATGTCAACTGACTCTGCCCATGGAAGCCTTTGCAATTATAACATCTACTGCCTGTTTCCAACTTTTTATTTAATCAGTTTTTCTGTTTCTTGCACTAGTTTGAAAAATAGGCATTTCCCAGAATTTTTCTTTATCACTGCTGTTCCCATAATCATTCCACATTAATCTTAAAATTTTTTCTCCTTTCCCTTCTAAATTGATGCTTAAATTTACATGATCCAAATTTGCCCTATTTTCTTTTCCCAATCCTTCAATGACTAATGGTTGACAAGTAGTGGTAGACAACAGCTGTTTCTCTGATACCGGGTGCTTGCAGCTATTCACAGAGGTCCATTGTGTGATGTAATTATTGTATGGCACTGAAACTTGGTAGACATGCTATTGCATTAATGCGGTACCATTGTGTGCTGGAAAACAAATTGGTTCCAGTTGTGGTCACCAGGTGCAAATCTGGAACTTTATATTGTCTGTATGATGGTATGACATTCATACCATAATTTGACAAGCCGTAACATTAGAGAAAGAATGGGTATCAACAAGAGAGAGACCATGTGCTGTTAATGAAACAGTGTTATATTAACAACAACAGTTATAGTGTTGCACTGAGAGAGTATCACTGACTGAAAGATCTGAGCAGAGACCTGATGTCATTAAATGGTTTAAAGAAGATGCTAATGAAATTCAAAAACACGAGTGGGGTTTGTGTGCTTTCTGGAGGAAGAAGGCATTCTATCCCAATTTAAGTTATTGACATGGTTTCTGTTGTTGTAGTGGACCATGCAGCATATGCCCCATGTAATGTTAGTGCTGCAGCAGTGTCATGACAATTGTCCATCCCATGGTCAACAGTATGGAAAGTTGTGTGGTCTGTTTTACAGCGATATTACAATATCCAGATAGCACAACAACTGAAACATGATCTGTAGCAATTTTCTTAATTTGCTCTTCAGTTTCTGGCATGGACTGAAATTGATGACCTGTGGCTTAGCAATATTCCATGGAATGATGTACATTTTACATTGCTGCATTCAGCAGTTAACACAAACCTGCTCAATTTTGGGTACTGTTAAACTGCATATTGTGCATGAAAAGCCATTGCACTCACTGTATGTGACTTTGTGTTGTGGACTGACAAAAATCTTTATCCTCAGTCCATTTTTCTTTGAAGAGAATAAACCAAGAGGGCCTATCAAGTATGCCATGATGTCTGCATGTTATCAAAACCTCCTTGTAACAGCATGCGATCCTTGCTGTGGAAGAGTGCAACTGTGTGGATACCACTGTTTTTACCGCAAGAGCGGTTAACACTTCATGTCACTCACACAGTGAAAGATCTGTTTAATGCAATCTTCCATGAACATTTTGTCTCCAGAGGTTTTCCATATGTATGGCCTGCATGGTCACCTGACCTGAACCCATGCAACTTTTAGCTCTGGGGATATCTAAAAGAATGCATTTACTAGGGTCATGTCCAGTGTCTACTTGATCCGGAGGCAAGATACAGTAACACATTGCTAAAATTTCACCTGAACTGCTGTGAGCAACTGTTGATCACATTGTTTTATGGCTGCAACATTTTATCAACATCTCCAGTGCTCTTATTGAACAAATTGTGTAAGCTGTGGTTAAAAATAAATTCAATATTATGCCTTTCTCTGTTGCTTGACCTTTTCTGCTCATGCCCAGGTCCTAATCCATCACGTATACTAACATTTCTATACATTTTTCTTGCATTCATAGTGCCAGATTTATATGTTGTGGCTAAAATTGAAACGAATTTTTTCCCAGCATAAATTGGTTCTGCATTGACACATTGCAATATCTACCATGTTTTGATGCTATACAATAATTACAGCCCACACTGCACCTCTGGGAGTAGCTGCACTTTACTTATAACCACCCAGTACTTCCTCACTACCAATCTCATTCCCCACTACTACATTAACAGATACCTCACCATCACTTAACTTCCATCGCTCATATACATTAACTTCAGTATAATCTTTATCTTTGACTTCACAGTCTTCAACATTATTTTCCTCATCACCATTAAAATTATCTTCATTAATTTAGTCATAACTGCTCTGAGCATCCTCATTCTCAATTTGTTCTCCCTTAGCATCATATCAACAGGCTGTTGCAGCCTAGTACTGACATTCATCTAGTCACCTTCCTTCTCTTCAAATAATCTCCCCAGTTCAGAAGTATTATGTTCATTAATTCCTTCTTGTATATTTTGTACTCACTTTCTGCCCATGTATAAAATTAAGACATAGTCTCATTGTCAATCTTTCTTTCTCTTACATTTTTATGATCACATTTATTCTTTAAAGAATCAACCAAAACGTTTTGTCATAGTTGTTCTGTCCCATTTGCTGTTATTGAACTTTTCTCTTTTACTCCAGTTACAATTAAGAGTCCTTTAATTACCTGATCTGTTTGCCCCAATACTGTGGACCCTCATTGAGGCAATCTTAAGTTTTCATCTCTATATCCCCTATTATCTTGTCTCCAGTTTCGATGCATTTGATTTCCCACATTATCTTATCCTCCCAGGGGGCTCGCTGCTCTTTGGCATGTTTGTGCTTGGCTACCACAGAGCCCCAGACTTTGCAGCATCTTTCCCCTCCTGTGCTGCATGTCTATCCTCTTGCTATTCTTTTTCCCCTCCCTTGGGCTACATATCTGGGATGTTTCTGAGAATGTGTTCTGCGTTTGCAGTAGCCAACATCAGAACAGTCTCTCCATTTTTTTTTGTTCCTTTTTTCTTTCTTTGTACCCCTTTTCTTATCCTTCCTCTGCTTTTGTTTTTGAGGTTCTTCGTTCTCTTTTTCCTCCCTGTCCACTCCTGAAGGCTGGCCCATGTGTCTGATGCATAACAGATGACTGGGTAACATGTAATTCCCAGCTCCGGGTTGACAGGTAGGGTTTGCACATACCCCCTGGTACAAGCCAGGCTCAGGGAGAGTGATTGCCTGAGCTGCTACCTTCCAAAATTGCAGATCTCATGGAGCAGGATCCTTCAACCTCCGCACCCTGTAGCAGTCAGTCTTTGAAGGCTGGCACTCAGCAACTGCTGAGGTGACACCCCTTCATTTTTTCTCTCCTCACCTTTCTTTGTCATGATTCTCCTCCAGTGGAATGTTTGCAGCCTTTGATACAACAAAGGGGACTTATGGCTGCTATTGGAATTGCTCTTGTTCTCTGCCTCCAGGAAACAAAACTACATCCTCATGACCCCTTAAAGCTCTCACATATCTTTCCAGTCAACTTTGACCTTCCCCCCTGAGGACTGCATTCCATCTCATGGGGGAGCCACACTGCTCATCTGGGATGACATTCATAGTCAAACCATCTCCTTGACTACCCATCTTCAAGCTGTTGTAGTCCACATTTTCCTTCCTCTCTTCACCTTTTCACTTTGTACTGTTTACATCCCTCTGTCATTCGGTGTCACCAGGACAGACGTCCTCCAGCTGATTGGGCAACTCCCTCGCCTCTTTCTGTTGCTCGCTGACTTTAATGCATACCATCCCCTTTGGGGCTCACGCAGATCCCATCAGAGAAGTGCCCTCTTGTCTGACCTTCTGAATCACCTTAACCTCATCTGACTTAACATGGGTGCACCCACTTTCCTTTCAGACTCCATGCACACCTATTCCCATTGGAACTTCTCCTTCTGCACTGTCCAGCTTGCCCATCATCTCAAGAGCTCCATTCTCTCTGTCATGTACTCAAGTGACCATTTACTGTTTGCTATCTGTTTGCTGACTCCTACCCCACCTATGTGCACATGCAAATGGCAGCCTTCCAAGGCCGACTGAAGACTTTACTCCTCCCAGATGACCTTCGATGAACAACATTTCTCCAGTTGGATGACAAGTTAGAATATCTTACAAATGTTATCCTTACTGCTGCAGAATTTTCCATTCCTCGCACTTCGTCTTTGCTGCACCATGTTCCGATCCTGTGGTGGACCGAAGCATGCCACAATGCAGTTTGCACATGGGGACATGCTCTCTGCATTTTAACCATCACCTTACAATGGCAGACTGCATTTGTTATTAGCAGTTGTGTGCACAGTGTTGTTGCATTCTTCAGGATAGCAAAAAAGCTAGTTGTATTTCATTTACTACTTCTTTTAATAGGTCCACTCCCTGTTCTGTCATGTGGGCCAACCTCTGACAGCTCTCTGGGACTAAGGCCCATACCCCATCTGACCATAGCAGATGATGACATAGGAACCCTATTGCTACCTCCAACACCTTGGGCCACTATTTTGTGGAGATTTTGAGCTCCACGCACTATCACCCTGCCTTCCTCCATCAGAAACGAGCGGAGGAGGCTCAGGCAATACCCTTTTCTTGTCAGAATTATGAGTGCTACAATACAGCCTTTACTATGAGGGAGCTGGATCATGCTCTTACTTCATCCTAATCCCTTGCCCCAGGGCCAGACAATGTTCACGTTCAGATATTGCAGAACCTTTCTTTCAGGCAAGCACTTTCTGCTTTATATGTTCAATCGCATGTGTCCAGATGGCACATTTCCTAGACATTGGCGTGAAGCCACTGTCATACCCATACATAAGCCTGGTATGGACAAAAACCTTCCTTCTAATTATCGCCTTGTTTCTCTCACCAGCTGTGTTTGCAAAGGGATGCAACATATGATTCATGTCTAGTAGGTACGGTGGCTTGAGTCTTGCAATTTACTAACCATTGCACAGTGTAGATTTTGAGCATGCCATTATGCAGTTGACCATCTCGCCACTTTTTCAATCCAAGTCATGAACTGTTTCTGCAGAAATCTCAGAGTGTGGCCATATTTTTCAATTCAGAGAAAGCCTACAACACCTGTTGGAGGACTGGTATCCTCTGTACTCACTGGACGTGGCGTTTCTGTAACTGTGTGCCCCATTTCCTTCAGTAATTTTTAAAAGACCAAGTTTTTAAGGTACATGTGGATTCTGCCTTGTTGGACACCTTTATCCAGGAAAACAGTGTGCCTCAGGGTTATGTCCTGAGTATCGTCTTCTTTGCTATCACCATTAACCCTATAATTGCCTGTCTCCCGCCTGGCATCTCCAGCTCTCTTCTCGTTGACGATTTTGCCATCTATTGAGTTCTCCACAGACTTTTCTCCGTGAGTGGTGTCTTCAGCATTGTCTCAGTTGTCTTTACTCATGGAGTATCAACAATCACTTTCACTTTTCCACTGACAAAACCATTTGTATGAATTTCTGGTGGCACAATTAGTTTCTTCTTTACATCTTGGACCTGTTGTCTTCTGCTAGTTGAAACTATTAAATTCCTTGGGCACATGCTCAATAGGAAACTTTCTTGGTCCTCCCAGGTGTCTTACCTGGCTGCCCACTGTACCTGGTTCCTCAATGCTCTATGTGTCCTCAGTAGTACTTCCTGGAGAGCAGATTGACTACCGTCCTCCACTTATACTGGTCACTTGTCTGTTTGAAACTAGTCTAAAGGTGTTTCGTTTATGCATCTGCACATCTGTCCCTCTTATGCTGTCTCAATACTATCCACCACTGTGGCATCCATTTGGCCACTGGTGTCTTGTACTCTAGCCCAGTTGAGAGTGTATGCAGAAGCTCTCGAACCACTGTCATACCACCGCGATTTTCTCATCAGCCAGTACTTATGCCTAGCCACCCATCCTACACCTCCTTCTTTGATGAGTCTTTTGATTGCCAGTAAGGGGCACATCCCTCTTCTCTATTACCTCCTGGAGTTTGCTTTCAGCTATTGCTCCAACAGCTTAACTTCATGCTGCCTGCCACTTTCCCAGTGGGTGGGAACCCTTCACCATCTTGGCTTCATGCAGCAGCCTGTGTCCATCTTGGCCTTCATTCTCTTTGTAACAATACTTTCTGAGCCTTGCTCTATCCCCATGATTTTCTCAACCTTCACATAGAACTTCATGGTAGTACCTTTGTCCACACTAACGGCTCTCGGACTGACCATGGTGCTGGGTGTGCCTTCATCACTGCCACCAACATTTTTTGGTATCAACTTCCAGACCACTGCTCAGTATTTACTGGGGAGCTCTTTGCTCTGTATCAGGCCACATCTGGAGACACAGGCTTTTCAGTTCTGTCATCTGTTCCGACTCTCTCAGTGTCCTTCAGCACATCTGTATACTGTACACTGTCCATCTCTTAATGCAACAGGTCCAGTAAAGCTGTCACTTGCTCACTACAATTTAGGCATTTTGCCCACAAGAATTTTACTCTTTCACATATTTCAGCTTGGAGTTTTTTTTTTTTTTTTTTTTTTTTTTTTTATGGCGCCATTTCACTGCCCCACTGTGATGAACATATTGTCCATACCATAGCAGAACAATATCCACAGGAAACCAAGACATATACTCTCTTCTGGCTATGTGTCATTCTTGTTGCACAATGTTCTTTGCATGGGATACCATGTGTAACTTACTTTCTGATGTCCATATGTAAATATCTTTCATTCAGAGAGAAGTGTTTTAATTAGTAGCATAGACATGGCATAACAGGAAAGTGGAATAGCCACAAGTGTCTGTGGAAGAGCCATAGCTCAGGTGAAGGGCCTTAACTTTTTGGCTTGTAACAAGAAAACTTTCATTGTGCTTAGTAATTAATATATGACCAAATTTTTGTGATGTCAGATGGCAGTAAATCAGAAACCTTAAAATTATAATAATGTAATCAGTTATAGTCTGAAAAGAAATCCTGTAAAATTGTTTGTGACGTAGCACATGATGAAAGATCAGACAATTTGATATGCCCTGGAGAGAGGTGGTTCAAATATTATCTGAATAGGAATGCTTTATAGGCCATAAAAATAAATGAAAAGCCCTATGGAAAATGGCTGGAATTTAAATTCAGAAAGAGAGGAGATTGGTTAAATATTTAAATGTTTAAATATTTTTGTAGTTTACTTCCAGTAAAATTTTTAAAACCATTCCAATAAGCTTCAGTGACATAATAGGATGATTGGATAATTCAGTTTACAATGAATCATTTAAATTGTACAGTTGTCCCGTAAGGTGTGCTGGAAGATGATAAGAAACTAAAAGATTTCGAGAAAACAATTAAAAATAAATAGTTCTGGGACCTGCATCACATGATAGGCCAAAGTGGGCAGGAGACAGACTGTCTTTAGAGTGCTGCATCTTTAATAATGAAGCTGTAGTGATAGCCAGTTCTCCATTTATCCATCAGCTGATGGGGCAACAAGCAGCCAATATTAGCTCATCATTAATCTACGATTGATAACACATCCCTACAGTATACCCCTTGTTCAAATTGAACTACATCCAAGATGATAAGATATAAATTAACTTAGTACTGAGTGTTTCTGTGCATGTTTATATAATCTTCCACAGACACACAGCTTAGTCTTCAGTTCAATAAAGCTTATGCTCACCCAAAAGCATACAAATATTCTATACTTTTGAAACTTAAATAAGTTTTCCTTGGATGTTCAGTGTATGGAGAGCACAGTGTAATTTTTGTAATCACTGACTAAAAGCAATATTAAGCAAGTCTATTTTCTCTAATGTCTACTGCTAGAGTAAAGTTCAGTGCTACCATACATAAACTAAAATTGTTCTGTGATGTTTACTGAAAATACTGTGATACTGTGTTCTTTCCATTTGCTGATTAAATCTTTATTTGTAATGCGGGCATTTAAGAAATTCAAGTTTTTGTTTGAAGGCTTTTACTTTTTTGGTGTAGAGTAAGATACTACATACTATGGGCCATATTTCTCCAAGAGACTGTGAAATCAGTGCTCTCTAGGGAGACCAAAACATTCATCTGTTGTTGCCTCTAAGCTGTCTGTGGGAATTAGCTAGAAAGATTTTGAATTAGAAGCAAATACCCAAGTTCATACACATTTTCTATAAGAGGCCACATAAGGGAAAGATGAAATTATCATGAGCTTGAAATCAAAAGGCTTCAAAGGAGCCATTGTCAAGAGATAATTTTCTTTTTAAAAGTGCAGGCTAGAGGAATATGGATGCCATTACTTATTTACAAGAATAATTAGACACAACTTCATGCTATATTCTTTCAGATTAGCATGCTGTAGAGCTAAAAAGTGTGTTCTTACCAATAGATAATTTTATTAAATCATACACTTGAACTAAAGAAGTCGTCAATGTTTGTTTGATTGCTCAGCATCTCAAATTGTTTAATATTTTACCGTATGTACTATGAGACATTGTAGCTGAAGATTTCTGTGGGCTTCTACATAGTAGCAGAGGTGCTATTTTAAATACTTTTGCTGTCAGAATTAATTATTTAATTTTATTTTATTTATATGCCTTACATAAGACTACAACACTTACTATAATTGGATTTTTATGAAGTGACTAGTTTGCCAAAACTGATCCATATGATGTGCACTAACCACCAACAGAGCTTCCTCTTTGACAGCTGTCACTCATTCCATGTCAGAAAGTATCTTCCTTACAGCCTCACAATCCCTGATTCCCCCATCTGCAGCGGAAATCAGGAATTGTCGAAGTATACTAGTAACCTTACTAGTGCCTTTACTGACAGACATATCCTACATAGTTGATCTGCCAAATCTCCTGTGCCATCTGCTCCTTTGATACCAGTAAACCTGTTAATCAACTACCAGCTAGCACTCTTCTGATCACTGAGAATCACCATGGCCTTGAAAAGCTCAACCATATCTGCCATCAGGGCTTTGACTACCTCACTTTGTGCTCTGAGATGAGGGTTATCCTACTCAAAATCCTACCAAGATCTCCCAGAGTAGTGTTCTGCCACCCATCCAACCTACAGAATATCGTTGCCCATCCCTATTCCAATTGTATTCCCAATCCTGCACCAGATGGGTCATTCCCTTGTGGCTTGCCAAGGTGCAAGACCTTTCCCATACACCCAGCCAACACCTCCTGCTGCTGTCAAGTTACAGGCATTTCCTACCCAATAAAAGGCAGGATCACATGTTATGTAATTGCAATTACTCTACAGCATCCTATGCACACATGACAAGTAACTAACTATGTACTTGCAATGAATGTCCACCACCAAACTGTGTCAAATTGCAAACTTAACCATCCAGTTGCCAAACATGCTGTACACCACAGTGCAAAAGACTTCAACAGTTGCATCACTAAGTATGCTATTTGGATACTCCCTTCCAGCACAAATTTCTCTGAATTATGCAGATGGCTATTGTTTCTCCAACAAATCCTACACTGTCACAATCCCCTTAGGCTAAATCTCTGCTAACATGTTCCCACTGGCTTACCTTGCCTTTTCCCTTCCCTCTTTTATCTGTACCACACCTTCTCTGCCCATGTCATGCTCTGCTCTCTCCCACCACTCCTCCTACTCTCCCTTCCCCCTTGTGGGCATTCTCCCTCTGTCTCCCTTCCTCTCTCCCCCCCTCCCTCTCTCCTGCCCCCTTTTTCAACCCCTCTCCCTTCTCTCTCTCGTCCCTTTCTCCCTTCTTATCTTTACCCATCTGTCTTCTTTCTCCCTGCCCTCCCATCTTTTCCCCTGTTTCCCCCTCTCCCTCTTCCCTCATCTCTTTTTGTTGCACCCTCTGTACTTTTTTTTTATATTGTTATATAACTGCAATATCATCTGTCCAAAGACCTGCCTCTTTCCCACCACCCCCTCCTTCCATCCTTCTCTACCGTCCCCCCCCCCCCCCCTCCTTCCTCAGATCAGAAAACTGCTTTCAGTAATCAAGCATCAATAATTAATGTTGCTGTGGCTATGGGAGTGTACATTTGAATGTCTGTGTGGTTGTGTATCTGAATGTATGTGCTGTTGCTGGAGACAAGCTGCTGCTGGAAAACTAGTGTGAATGCTGTTTTTGTTATATGTTACTATGCTCCACACATCGATCTGTTTTGGTGAGTGGTTGTCTTTCCATTGATTTACATACTGGGAAGTATAAAACTAGACAACAATATACTCTGGGTGATTGCCAAGATTTTTTAGTTTTGTGAGATGTAAGCTACATTTTAATATCAAGATACTATCATCAGATGAAACTACCAGAGTACGGAATGAAGGAGCTTGGTTGGCTATACCATACACACTGTGTGAATAACCATTTTAAGTCTGTGCAAATGGTCCAAGAGTTTGAGCTAATTTTAAATGACTTACAGTACCTCATTTCATCACAAGGACAGTGCCATTTGAAGTAATTTGTTGGCAGATAATAGGAGAACTATTGCTAGGATGGATACAATGGTTTCAACGGGAAGGTATTAATACTGCTGCAATGAATAGTGTTGTAAAGAGCAATCTATTGTATTCTGGGAGGAGCAAAATAAGATGCATGGGGAAAAAGTCTTAATCTTCACGTAGAAGAACAAGTATAGTTGAATGTGCATCAGAATATTAATAAAGAGGAAACACAAGTTTGGGGTTGCAGTAGTAGTTAACAGATTTTAATTTGTGTTTCCTTTGAAAGGAAATTAGGTTGCTGTCATAAGTAAGAGATTTACTACTTTCAGACATTTCTTATTGGCATAAATATAATTTAAGTGTAGTTGCATTATTTAATGTGTTAGCATTTGTTTAAATAAAGTGAAATGGTGCAAAAAGTGCACATTTCTTCACATGTCAGCATATAGATTTCTGGACCCAGTATGACTCATGAGAAATGTTTGTAAACTGTAATATAATTTTTTATTTCACTAAATCTACTCTTTTCATGCGATGAAATCTTGTGTTAAAGTTTTATAAAAACTATCAGCCAGGTGTGACAGATATGGATGTTGTTATAGATTAATTAAACTAGGAGTGTTTTCAGAATGTTATAAATTGTGGTTTCACTGGGCATGCAATGGGGAGGATAATGAAATACTCAATGAGTATCTTCCATGGGACTGTAGATTATGTCAGAAAGATCAGAAAAACACAGGAGAGAAGGAAAACATTTATACCTTTCACAAAGAATTAGAAGGGTGGAGGAATGGAAACTTTGTTAACAAATTTAGAATTTAGTAAACCTTATAGAGATAAAGATGAATGTATGGTGCATGGTGTAGAAAAACAGTGCTGGGAATCTTTCAGAAGAGTTGGGGTAAAGAGAGAGAAATTAGGAAAAGAAGAGTTCTGTTCTGGTGGTCATTTGAGAGATGTAGTCTGGCAGCCACAGGAAACATTAGGTTCAGGATACCAGGTGGTGAGTATTGTGAAACCTAGTGCTAATCTTAGGTACAGGAAACATAGAAAAAATCTGTAGAGGTTTAACCAAAGATAATTTGGTATTGATATGTGGGGGAGCCAGAAACACTCAGGCTGGAAACCTCTATATCCACTTCCATAATCTGCAACCCACCTGATGGTGTGTGGTGGAGGGTCTTC
The DNA here is from genome assembly GCF_023864275.1 of Schistocerca cancellata. Taxonomy (NCBI): domain Eukaryota; kingdom Metazoa; phylum Arthropoda; class Insecta; order Orthoptera; family Acrididae; genus Schistocerca; species Schistocerca cancellata. Next base: position 462,492,266 of record NC_064627.1, on the reverse strand, counting down.
TGGTACCATTAATTGATCCTTTCTTCCCTGGTCCACTCATGAATGCCACATGGATTGAATGATTGTCTGTAAGTGTCTGTATTATCTCTAGTTTCCTGAATTGTTTTCTCATGTTCATTTCATGAGATGTATGTGGGAGGAAGTAATGTGTTGTCTGACTCTTCCTGGAAGCTGCTCATTCAAAATTTCATTAGTAATCCTCTCTGTGATGCACAATGCCTCTCTTGTAGCATCTGCCACTGAAGTCTGTTGTGCATTTCTGTAAGGCTCTTGCAGTGACTTAATAATCCCGTGTTGAAATGCACTGCTTTTTGTTGGATCTTCTCTATATTTTGTAACATTCGTACCTGGTAAGAATCTCAGAGTTCTAAACAGTACTCAAGAGTCAGTTGAAAAAGTGCCTTATAAGCCACTTCTTTAGTGGTTGAGTTAAATTTGCTTATTCTTCCTATGCATCTCAGGCTGTCATCTGCTTTTCCTACTATTTGTTTTATGTGGTCATTCCACTTAAGATCACTTTGGATGGTTACTCCTGGACATTTTACTTCATATATGGTTTCCAGCAATTTATCATCAGTAGTGTAATTGTACAGTAGTGGATTTCCTTTACTATATGTCCAAAATATCTTACATTTATTTATGTAGAGCATCAACTGCCAGAAACTGCAACATTCATCAGTCTTCTGTAGGTCATTTTTCAAATCAATACTGTCTACTGGGATTGCTACTTTCTTATGGAAAACAGTAACATCTACAAAGAATCTTAAAGAGCTTCCAACACTTTCTACTTGATCATTTATACTTTTTGTAATTAGTAACAGTACTATCACACTTCGCTTTGGTATCCCAGAAATTCCCTTTACATCTGTAGACTTTGTTCCATTAAGAGTGACATGCTGAGTTCTGTCTGCAAGGAAGTCCTGAACCCAGTCACAAATTGGTCTGATACTTTGTGAGCTGTGTGGAGTGATCCAGTCACGAACTGGTCTGATACTTTGTCAGCTCATTTTCTTTATTAGACGGCTGTGTGGAATGGTGTCAGATTCCTTCCTGAAGTGAAGAAACATGGCATGAATCTGGGTGTGGAGCAAGCTGAGTTTCACGAAGCTCTGTATGCAAAATCCATGTTGATTTTTATAGAGGAGATTTTTGTCATCCAAGTCTTGAGCATGAAACATGTTCCATAACTACAACAGATTGATGTCAATGATATAGGCCCATAATTATGTGCATCTGTTCTATGATCTTTCTTATGTCAATGACTCTTCTCGAAAATGGGAATGACATGTGCTTTTTCCCAGTTGCCAGGTACATTTTATTTCTCCAGTGAACTATGGTAAACTGCTACTACAAGAGGAGCAAAGTTCTTTCACATAATCTTTGTAGAATCTTACAGTACTAGGGCTGCCTTGAAAAAAACTGAGCAGCTACTGTTCACACAAATGTAAGTTTTTTAAAAGGTTAGGTCATGCCATGACCAGTCTTAGATTAACTCTCATGTGAAGTGAGTAAAAACATATGTGGGAATTCTCCTTAGAGTGGATATGAGACCTCATGTAGGTGCTGTTCCTGTGGGTGCTGTGAGGAGATTGGGATAACTCATCATGGCCCACGCCTGGATACAAGAGGTAATGACAAGTTATCAGATCTATCATAAAAAAGCATGAGGGGGTCTAAGAGCATACAAAGGCAAATCCCTGTGGTGATTGGGGCCAGGTGAGATGAACATTTTAGGTTAAATTAAAGATTCACACAAAAAGTATTAAAGGAAATTAAAGTTACAGTGACTCTCATTTCATCACATAAGAGCAGAGGGAATGAAATTGTTTCATCAGAATATTAGGCATATAAAAAATAAATTAAATGAGTTGTTAGTTTGTTTGGAAGTTGTAGTTGGAAAGAAACTGATGTCACTTGTCTGTCTGAACATCATATAACCAATGGGGGTTCAATCTTGTAATAAATGGTTACAAATTAACTGCATTGATTGATAAAGTAGGAGTTTCACTTTCATAAAAAATGAATATAAATTCAAAAATATAGAAATCAGTAAATTTTCTATGGGATAATAATGGGCAGTATAATCGTTTTTGTTGTTCTAAATCTTCACTGGGTAATTGGGAAATTTCCATGATGGAATTTGATGTTTTATTGTGCTGTCTTTCAGAATGAAAGAACAGATTATTTGTTTGTGGCAACTTCATTGTAAATTTCTTAAAATAATCTCACAGAAAATGTACTGTAGATAGGTTCTGGGCACATGTGGTTTAGTGTCAACTATAAATTTCCTTTCATGAAAAATCAAGGAAGTACTATGAAAGCTGGTTGATTTTATTTGGGGTGCTGAGGCATCTGCTATTCCTTGTTCTTTTGGCCACAAAACCCTATTTTTCAACAAATCTATATTCAATGTGATGGCCTTAGACCAACTTACTGGGAGGGCCTCTATGTCTGCTTGATACCACTCTAATGGTCAATGCTGGTGCCAACACCTTGCCTCACCACTAATGTCCCCATCATCCATGTTCTGCTTCCCATGGAGTGCATCCTTCATTGGGGCAAACAGATGGAAGTCTGAAGGTGCAAGGTACGAGCTGTAGGGTGGATGAGGAAGAACAGTCCTATGAAGTTTTGTAAGTTCCTCTTCAGTGTGCAGACTTGTGTGGGGTCTTGCATTGTCAGGGAGAAGGAGAACTTCATTTGCATTTTTGTGATGACAGACATGTTGAAGTCATTTCTTCAATTTCTTGAGGGTAGCACAATGCCTTTCAAAGTTGAACACTGCACCATGAGGGAGGACATCAAACAAAGGATTCAGATTCCTAGAAGACCATCACCATGACTTTACTGGCTGAGGTTGCAGCTTTGAACTTTTTCTTTGGAGGAGAGGTAGTGTGACACCACCCTATGGATTACCATTTTGTTTCCGGTTCGAAATGGTGAACCTATTTTCATAACCTGTGATGATGTGTGACAAAAAATGTCACAGTCAGCCTTGTAATGCACAAGCAATTCTGCACAGACGGTACTTTCTTGCATTTTATGGTCTTCTGCTAGGCAGCAAGGAATGTAGTGGATACACACCTTTGAATACCCAGCTGGTGGACAAGTACATAAGCACCACCAACAGAGATGTACAGATGAGCAGTGAAATGTTTAATTGTAATCAGTCGATCACCTCAAACGAGACTGTCCACACATTCCAACATTGCAGAAGTCACAGCTGTGCACAGCTGGCCAGCATCTGGGAGATCAGACAGATTTGCTCAACCTGGTCTCAATGATGACAGACACCTCACTCAATGACTCACCATGGTTTTGTCCACTGACAAGCTCTGTAGACATTCCGCAAGCACCTATGAATATCTGTAATGCTCTGGTTTTCCTCCAAAAGAAACTCAATGACAGCTCTCTGCTTGGAATGAACCTTTGTTACAGACTCCATTTTGGAGGCTACATATAGCACCATCACCTATTAGAGCTTCATGAGACTGTAGGAGCTGAAGTGGGAATATTGCATGATGTCTCACAACAAATTCTCATTTTTTTCAACTGAAATTGGCTGAGAAGAAAAATGTGTTACATTACTTATTGAATGGCCATTATACATTGGAAGATAATGTATTTGTACAAAACGCAAAGTTAAACAATAACATGCTTACCTAGTTATAAGTAGAATGACAGATCATGATACACTGTTAATCACATTACATAACTTCATTACAAGTACAGCCTAGTAACACTTAATGTAAACAGTGAGGATGATTGACGACAAAACAGTGGAAAGTTTTAAGGTAGGCTTAAAAATGTTCACTAGGGTGAATTGTAAAGTGTACCTAATGCCAATTATAAATTCAACCTTTTTTAAAAATAAGTTTGCAACCATTTTTGAAAGCATTTTTCTGAAGAGAGTAATTTCTTTAGGTATTAAAGCATGTGTGAGATCAGACAACGAAATGAAATCTATGTGAAATGTTGTTGAAAGATAGCCAGGAAAATAAGTCTTAGAAGATAACACTACATCTATTAAAGAAACTGAGCATTATCTTTTTATATACACTTATATAATAATTTGCTATTTTTTAGTATTTTAGACAATATTTTGTTTTCCTTTAGTCTGTGGTCTATTATTATAAAAGCCATGGTATTTTCGTTAGTAATAACACATCAGTTTCTCCCAGTTGTTTTAAAGCATTTTGTACATTTTGTTGTAGTATTTTAGCCATGTAGTGGACTTGTCCACTTTAGTGGACAGCACTTAATGTTGCTTCTTTGGCATTTTTAATCAATCCTGAGCTTGCACACTTCAGTGGGCAGCAGGAAGTGTTGCTTCTTTGGTGTTTCTAATCAATCCTGAGTTTGCAAATACACACAGGGTGCAGTGCTAGTAGGGAGTATCCACTGTAGCAGACTGCATGCACTTGCAGCCTCAGGATTGATGAAGAATGCCAAAGAAGTGACAATGTCAGGTGTCCACTGCAGTGGACAGCTGCATTATAGAGCTAAAGTTAGTGTCTTTGTCAGTATTTCTCTCTAAACAACATAGATTCTTTTACGCATGCACGCACGCACGCACGCACACACACAGACACACATACACATACACACACACACTTATTGTGTGGACAATACGCTTCTGCAATGTAGACCAGAAATTCAGGGACTTTTGATATTCCACCTGTGCAAGTACTTACTCTCACAAAGTTACTGCAGTCACTGTCCTACCCTGAAGAAACATGTTGTCCCTTGGCTTTGTTCTCCACATGCAAATGAAAGAATAAAACTGTGCAATAGTTGTGCTGTCCTCTATAATAATTCGTTTTATAATTTTTCATTTGTAAATATCATTTGTTGGTAAGAATGCACAGTGATACACACCACTCTTCCGGAGTGATACATAACACTGAGTCTTACAGCTGTTGCCAAATTCTCGATGATTTCATGGCATACTGTAAGCAAAACTAACAAAATCATACCTAGCAACTACACAGGTTGAATGGCAGAAACAAGTGTCCCTTGGAAACTTTTCAAAATGCAATATTTCATAAATGACTCGCAATAGGATCTGCAACGAACACCTCTGACATTCTAATTTACCCTACTTTTATTTTGTTAATGTTAATAGGCGTTGTTTCATTTAAAAAGTGTATGTTTGCACCAAAAATACACTTTCTAAGTGTTATTACAATCTGTTTTTGGCTAACAATATGAGATCCTGTCAGTCCATTGTGTGAAAACTGCACAGTAATAGCGATTTCCATTTCTGTAATATCTGCGGTGCAATTCTTAGGTGACTCATCTTGTATATTTCTTTCACCTTTCAACTTTCCCTTCTTTGCTTAGTACTTGTTTGCATCTGAACTTTTGATTTATATACAGCTGCTTTTTCTTTCTCCAGAGGTCTCTTTAATTTTTCTATAGGTGGATCTATTTTCCCCTAGTTATACATACTTCTGTAGCCTTGCATTTGTCCTCTAGCCATTTATGCTTGGTCTTGCCATGTTACCTGTTTCATAATCTGCTGCCTTCACTACTTCATGTTTCAAAGCAGCTCGTCTGTCTTCTGCTGTATTCCTTTTGACTGTATCAGTCAATTCTTGGCTAATGCTCCCTTTGAAACTCTGAACAATCTCTGGTTCCTTTGACTTAGCCAGGTCTAATCTCCAAAATTCGTTACCTTTTTGCAGTTTCTTCAGTTTAATTGTAATTTATGGTCAGAGTTTACATTTGCTCTTGTAAATATTTTACAGTTTAAAACATGTTCCAAAATTGCTATGTTATCATTATAAACCATCCAGTGTCTCCTGGTCACTTCTCACATGCAGTCTTCTTCCATGATTCTCAAACCATATGTTTGTGTTGAGTAACTTATGCTTTGTGCAATATTCTACTAAGTGGCTCCTCTGGCATTCCTTTCCTAAAGCTTGTATCCTCCCACAATTTTTTGAAAGAATATATGGGATGAAGGAAATTATTCAGGTAGGAAAATTCAGTTGAGATCTGCAACTAAAATACAATAATTGTAGTAACATTAATTCAGTAAGTACATTCTATGTTCTATTCATCTCTTCCTTTTACTATTATTGAATTTTAGTCCACAGCACAATATTCTATATTATATTCTTCTCTTCCTTTTACTGTTATTGAATTTTAGTCCCCCATCACAACTGAATTTTCCTATCTGAATAATTTCCTTTATCCCATACATTCCACGAATCCTTTCTTCATTCATGGAGCCTGTAGGCATCCGAATTTGCATTGCTGGTGTAGGTTTCTGCCTTGACTGTTACAATGAATTCATTATACTGTTCATTGTAGCTTACACATATTCCTATTTCTTATTCTTTGTTAGACCTACTCCTGCATTATTCCTGTCTGATTTTGTATTTATAGCAATTTACTCACCTGATCAGAAGTCGTGTTCATCCTACCACCAAACTTCATTAATTCCCACTATATCAAACTTCAACATATCCATTTCCATTTTTAAATTTTCTAATCTACTTACCAGATTAAGTGATCTAAAATTCCATGCTCCGATCTGTAGAATGATAGTTTTGTAACTGCTGATGATGACATTCACCTGATAGCTCTTGTCCAGAGACCCAAATGGGGGACTGTTAACTTCTGGAATATTTTTGCCAAGAAGATGCCATCATCATTTAACCATACAATAGAGCTACATGCACTTGCTTTCAGTCATTCATAGTATCAGCACAGCAAGGCATCTACAGTATGGCTAACTGTATCAGTGAGGTGCACAACCACCCCATTTTGATAAAGTCTGTGGTTCATGGGCAATACTTAATTTATTACGTATTAGTCTGATACACTTCCCTGTTCATTAACAAATTTTCATAATCTTGAAGAATTATTGAAACTGATAATTGGTGGTAGATATAACCATAAGGTTTTAATGGTGAATGTTAATGTAGGACATTAACTAAAGAATGTGTATTCTCTAACTCTGTTAATTGCCAAATCAAAGAAAGATGATGAGACTTACCAAACAAAAGCGCTGGCAGGTCGATAGACACACAAACAAACACAAACATACACACAAAATTCTAGCTTTCGCAACCAACGGCTGCTTCATCAGGAAAGAGGGAAGGAGTGGGAAAGACGAAAGGATGTGGGTTTTAAGGGAGAGGGTAAGGAGTCATTCCAATCCCGGGAGCGGAAAGACTTACCTTGGGGGAAAAAAGGACAGGTATACACTTGCACACACACACATATCCATCCCCACATATACAGACACAAGCAGACATATTAAAAGGCAAAGAGTTTGGGCAGAGATGTCAGTCGAGGCGGAAGTGCAGAGGCAAAGATATTGTTGAATGACAGGTGAGGTATGAGTGGCGGCAACTTGAAATTAGCGGAGATAGAGGCCTGGTGGATAACGGGAAGAGAGGATATATTGAAGGGCAAGTTCCCATCTCCGGAGTTCGGATAGTCTGCTTGTGTCTGTGTATGTGTGGATGGATATGTGTGTGTGTGCGAGTGTATACCTGTACTTTTTTCCCCCTAAGGTAAGTCTTTCCGTTCCCGGGGTTGGAATGACTCCTTACCCTCTCCCTTAAAACCCACACCCTTTCATCTTTCCCTCTCCTTCCCTCTTTCCTGACAAAGCAACCAGGGGTTGCGAAAGCTCGAATTTTGTGTGTATGTCTGCGTTTGTTTATGTGTCTATCGACCTGCCAGCACTTTTGTTTGGTAAGTCTCATCATCTTTGTTTTTAGATATATTTTTCCTACGTGGAATGTTTCCCTCTATTCTATATATATATACACCTAAAAACAAAGATGATGTGACTTACCAAATGAAAGTGCTGGCAGGTCGACAGACACACAAACGAACACAAACATACACACAAAATTCAAGCTTTCGCAACAAACTGTTGCCTCATCAGGAAAGAGGGAAGGAGAGGGAAAGACGAAAGGATGTGGGTTTTAAGGGAGAGGGTAAGGAGTCATTCCAGTCCCGGGAGCGGAAAGACTTACCTTAGGGGGAAAAAAGGACGGGTATACACTCGCACACACACACATATCCATCCACACATATACAGACACAAGCAGACATATTTAAAGACAAAGAGTTTGGGCAGAGATGTCAGTCGATGCAGAAGTGCAGAGGCAAATATGTTGTTGAATGACAGGTGAGGTATGAGTGGCGGCAACTTGAAATTAGCGGAGATTGAGGCCTGGTGGATAACGGGAAGGGAGGATATATTGAAGAGCAAGTTCCCATCTCCGGAGTTCGGATAGGCTGGTGTTAGTGGGAAGTATCCAGATAACCCGGACGGTGTAACACTGTGCCAAGATGTGCTGGCCGTGCACCAAGGCATGTTTAGCCACAGGGTGATCCTCATTACCAACAAACACTGTCTGCCTGTGTCCATTCAAGCGAATGGACAGTTTGTTGCTGGTCATTCCCACATAGAATGCATAACAGTGTAGGCAGGTCAGTTGGTAGATCACCTGGGTGCTTTTACACGTGGCTCTGCCTTTGATCGTGTACACCTTCCGGGTTACAGGACTGAAGTAGGTGGTGGTGGGAGGGTGCATGGGACAGGTTTTACACCGGGGGCGGTTACAAGGGTAGGAGCCAGAGGGTAGGGAAGGTGGTTTGGGGATTTCAAAGGGATGAACTAAGAGGTTACGAAGGTTAGGTGGACGGCGGAAAGACACTCTTGGTGGAGTGGGGAGGATTTCATGAAGGATGGATCTAATTTCAGGGCAGGATTTGAGGAAGTCGTATCCCTGCTGGAGAGCCACATTCAGAATCTGATCCAGTCCCGGAAAGTATCCTGTCACAAGTGGGGCACTTTTGTGGTTCTTCTGTGCGAGGTTCTGGGTTTGAGAGGATGAGGAAGTGGCTCTGGTTATTTGCTTCTGTACCAGACCAGACATACTAACAATTAAACGGAACAGCCATGGGTACCAGGATGGCCCCTTCGTACGCCAACCTATTCATGGGTCGCTTAGAGGAAGCCTTCTTGGTTACCCAGGCCTGCCAACCCAAAGTTTGGTACAGATTTATTGATGACATCTTCATGATCTGGACTCACAGTGAAGAAGAACTCCAGAATTTCCTCTCCAACCTCAACTCCTTTGGTTCCATCAGATTCACCTGGTCCTACTCCAAATCCCATGCCACTTTCCTTGATGTTGACCTCCACCTGTCCAATGGCCAGCTTCACACGTCCGTCCACATCAAACCCACCAACAAGCAACAGTACCTCCATTACGACAGCTGCCACCCATTCCACATCAAACGGTCCCTTCCCTACAGCCTAGGTCTTCGTGGCAAACGAATCTGCTCCAGTCCGGAATCCCTGAAGCAGTACACCAACAACCTGACAACAGCTTTCGCATCCCGCAACTACCCTCCCGACCTGGTACAGAAGCAAATAACCAGAGCCACTTCCTCATCCTCTCAAACCCAGAACCTCACACAGAAGAACCACAAAAGTGCCCCACTTGTGACAGGATACTTTCCGGGACTGGATCAGATTCTGAATGTGGCTCTCCAGCAGGGATACGACTTCCTCAAATCCTGCCCTGAAATGAGATCCATCCTTCATGAAATCCTCCCCACTCCACCAAGAGTGTCTTTCCGCCATCCACCTAACCTTCGTAACCTCTTAGTTCATCCCTTCGAAATCCCCAAACCACCTTCCCTACCCTCTGGCTCCTACCCTTGTAACCGCCCCCGGTGTAAAACCTGTCCCATGCACCCTCCCACCACCACCTACTTCAGTCCTGTAACCCGGAAGGTGTACACGATCAAAGGCAGAGCCACGTGTAAAAGCACCCAGGTGATCTACCAACTGACCTGCCTACACTGTTATGCATTCTATGTGGGAATGACCAGCAACAAACTGTCCATTCGCTTGAATGGACACAGGCAGACAGTGTTTGTTGGTAATGAGGATCACCCTGTGGCTAAACATGCCTTGGTGCACGGCCAGCACATCTTGGCACAGTGTTACACCGTCCGGGTTATCTGGATACTTCCCACTAACACCAGCCTATCCGAACTCCGGAGATGGGAACTTGCTCTTCAATATATCCTCTCTTCCCGTTATCCACCAGGCCTCAATCTCCGCTAATTTCAAGTTGCCGCCACTCATACCTCACCTGTCATTCAACAACATATTTGCCTCTGCACTTCTGCATCGACTGACATCTCTGCCCAAACTCTTTGTCTTTAAATATGTCTGCTTGTGTCTGTATATGTGTGGATGGATATGTGTGTGTGTGCGAGTGTATACCCGTCCTTTTTTCCCCCTAAGGTAAGTCTTTCCGCTCCCGGGACTGGAATGACTCCTTACCCTCTCCCTTAAAACCCACATCCTTTCGTCTTTCCCTCTCCTTCCCTCTTTCCTGATGAGGCAACAGTTTGTTGCGAAAGCTTGAATTTTGTGTGTATGTTTGTGTTCGTTTGTGTGTCTGTCGACCTGCCAGCACTTTCATTTGGTAAGTCACATCATCTTTGCTTTCACACATACATATATATTATTATTATTATTCACGTTTGGGCCCTACTGGACCACACAAAGTACAATCACGGGGCATTCAGTTATTTTCTTTTAGACTTTCTCTCTGCCCAAATTGTTTTCATTCTCTCGGAATGAGCTCTTTTCCTTTCATCAGACCATGTGGTTCCAGTTTTATTTGGTTTTTCAGCTTGACCAACTACCCAGTCATGAATTTTTTGCCTAAATAATTTTCTGTCTTGAATTTCATCTTGTTTTATATCTGCCTCTTTCATGTCCTCTTTTATAGCAGCAATCCATTTTATTGTCTCAAATTTAGCTTTACTTCGATTTTTGTAGAATTCCACTACTTGTTTAGTTAGTCTGGTAGCATCCATTCTTTTAATATGCCCATAAAATTTTAATCTGCGTTTTTTCATATCCGAATATATGCTGGTGTCTTGTTGAATTTCACTATTTGCTCTTAGCCTGTATGTTCCTTCTTCAGTATATTTTGGACCTAGAATTTTTCTGATTACTTTTCTTTCTCTTTTTTGGATTTCTTGAATGTCCTTTTTTCTGTTTAAAATAAGCGTTTCAGCCCCATAAAGGCACTCTGGTTTTATGACCGTGTTGTAATGTCTCAATTTAGAGTACCTCGAGAGACATTTTTTGTTGTAGATGTCTTTTGTAAGTCTAAAAGCTGTCTCCATCTTTTGACAACGAATTTCATTTCCAATTTTTTCTAGACCAGTCTCTGAGATTGTTTCACCTAAATATTTGAATTGCGAAACTCTTTTGATTTTTCCATACTTAGTTTCCAAAAGTTTGGGTGCCAGTTTGTTGCTAGTCGTATACTGTGTTTTTTCAAATGAGATTTGGAGACCTACTCTTTCTGCTGTTTCTTTAAGAATTTCTATTTGTTTCTGAGCAATTTGGATGTCCTGCGTTAGAATAACCAAGTCGTCTGCAAAGGCCAAACAGTCTATTCGAATATTTGTTCGTCCTAATTTCACTGGTTGGTCAATTTTGAACTCCAATTTTCGTTCGCGCCACTCTTGTATTACTTTTTCTAGAACGCAGTTAAATAGCAACGGAAAGAGTCCATCACCTTGCCTCACGCCTGTTTTTATTTCAAAGGGTTCTGAAATTTCTCCTCTGAACTTTACTTTTGATTTTGTACCAGTTAGCGTGTCTCTGATAATTGCCGTGGTTTTAGGATCCAGGCCTTGTTCTTTCACAATTTGGAAAAGAGAGTCACGATCCACTGAGTCATAAGCCTTTCTAAAATCTACAAAGTACAAACTAGTTTTTTATTGTAAATTTTTTGATGTCTGAGAATTAGTTTGAGGACTAAAATCTGTTCTGGGCAAGATCTATTTGGCCTGAAACCTGCTTGATATTCGCCAATTTTCCATTCAAGTTGTTGTTGTGCTCGGTTCAGAAGACATTGAGAGAGGATTTTGTATGTGACTGGAAGAAGAGAAATTCCTCTGTAATTATTAACATCAGTTTTGTCTCCCTTCTTATGAAGTGGGTGAATCAAGGCGGTTTTCCATTCATCAGGAATTTTTTCAGTTTGCCAAATGTTTTGCATGATTGAAGTAATTTCTTTAACGGTTTTTGGACCAGCTGCCTTTAAAAGTTCTGCAACAATTCCATCTTCACCAGATGCTTTGTTGTTTTTCAACCTATGAATTTCTTTAATGATTTCCTCTTCATTTGGTGCAAGTGAAACTGGATTGCATTGTTGGGGAATTTTTAGTGGAAATCTTTCTATGGGCTCGGGGCAATTTAGAAGATTCTTAAAATATTTAGAAAGTTCTTTGCAATTTTCTTGGTTGTTAAGAGCCAACTGTCCATTTTCCTTCTTGAAGCAAAGATTCTGGGGTTGGTACCCCTTTATTTTGGTTTTAAAAGTTTTATAAAAATTTCTGGTATTGTATTTCTGAAAATCTTCTTCAATTTCTAAGAGTTGACTATTCTCATATTGTCTTTTTGTTTGTCTAATTAGTTTTGAAGTGTCTTTTCTAGTTGTCAGGAATGTATCATATGTGTCTTCTGTCTTGTTGCTATTCCATGCTTTAAATGTCTCTTGTCTGGCTTTGATTGCATGATCACAGTTTTCATTCCACCAAGCATGTTTCTTGTGTTTTCGTAAAGGAATTTGATCTTGAGCTGTTTTGATAATCTTGTGTTTGAGTTGTTCCCAATTTTGTGCACTTGTTTTGTCAAATTCGTCTGCTAATAATGATGGTTGGATTTTACTGGTGTCAAATTTGGGGATTAATGGTGTCCTTTTGTTGAAATTTTGGGGTTTTAGCTTTAGTTTCACATGGGTTAAGTAATGGTCTGAGTCAATATTGGTGCCTTTACGAACTTGAACATTTAAAATTTCTTTGTGACATGGATACGAGATTGCAATATGGTCAATTTGGAATTCACCTATGTCCTTGTTAGGTGATCGCCATGTCTTTTGTTTTGAAGGTTTTTTCTTAAAATGACTTGACATAATTTTGAGATTGAAATTTCTGCAAAATTCTACCAGCCTCTTTCCATTTTGATTGGTCCATTTATGTGCAGGGAATTCACCGACCGTTTTTCTAAATTTTCTCTCTTTCCCTAACTGTGCATTAAAATCACCCATTAAAATCTTTACATAATTTTGAGGAATTTTGGAGACTGTATTCTCTAACACTTCCCATGACTTATTTACTTTTTCTGGATTTGTTTTATTCTCCTGGTTGATAGGCATGTGTGCGTTAATTAAACAGTACATTTTATTTGCACATTTCATGGAAATTGTCATTAGTCTGTTGTTTACTGGATTTACTTCGATTACGGAGTCAAGAATGTCTTGCGAAATTGTGAATGCAACACCCAGATGCGGAGTGTTTTTAAGAATTCTTTTGTCTGTTTTACTTTTAAACAATCGGTAGTTTCCAAAATCCATGGTATTCTCATCAGGTAACCTTGTTTCTTGCAGGGCTAAAATTTTGATATTTTGTTCTTTTAGTGTGTCTCCTAATTTATAGAGTTTTCCTGGTGTCAAGAGAGAGTTAATATTGATAGTTCCAAAAAATGTTTCGACCTTGGGCATGAGTCGGTCAAAAGACTTCGATTTCCTCTGGTTTGGGATATAGCGTTTCAGCCTAGTCTCCCCAGAATCCGATAGATTAGTTGCGCCACTGATGGCGGAGGATTTGTTACCACCTGGGGTAATTTTGTAATTACTAAAACGCTCCATAATAGTACTTAGAATCAAAGGGTTGAGCTCAGAAAAGCTCAGTGGTTAAGTATATATATATATAAACAAAGATGATGTGACTTACCAAACGAAAGCTCTGGCACATCAATAGACACACAAACATACACACAAAATTCTAGCTTTTGCAACCAATGGTTGCTTCGTCAGGAAAGAGGGAAGGAGAGGGAAAGACGAAAGGATGTGGGTTTTAAGGGAGAGGGTAAGGAGTCATTCCAATCCCGGGAGCGGAAAGACTTACCTTAGGGGGAAAAAAGGACGGGTATACACTCGTGCGCACACACACACACACACACACACACACACACACACACACACACACACACACACACATATATATCCATCCACACATATACAGACACAAGCAGACATATCCAAAGCAAAGTGCCTTAAAGTGACATAATGATATTATTATTATTCTTATTATTATTAGATATAATTATGATAATTGAATGTACTGTGTCATTTAATTATGAGGTCTGTCTCTTATTTCAGATGGGCATAAGTCAAGGAGGATGCAGTACTGTAATTGAAAGAAACAATACAGGTAAATAACAAATACTATGTACTTGAAAACCCTAGAGATAGTCAGAACAGAAAAAAAAAAACTGGATGAGGCTGATATAATGAAAACTGGAGATAACCTGTCATTGTTGGTAATGTCATGTTGTAGGTAGTCATCTTTTGATCTAGATGTTTGCATAATGTGTTGAGTGAAAATAACCATAGTATGTGTAGTGGAGACACTGAGTGATATTTAGTCACATACTCAGTAGCTGGAACATAGTAAAAACCTCATAAGTGCTTGCAGTTGTTCAGCACACCTAAAGATACAGATGCACAACTATGTTGTTCAGTTATTGAAGCTCAGAAGTATGCAAGCTGAACTAGAATGTTCCAGTCCTTGTTTATATGCTTATTGAAGCTCACCACTTCAGCTATATAGTTAGTGGTTACCTTTACCTGTTGCATTGTAATACATGTAGGATTTCCAGCATCATGTAGGCTTAAATCTTGAGTTTCAGCACCTATCATTTTGTGTTTGAATATTTTAAAATAAATGCAGGTTGTTTGGTTGACTGGAAGATGATTGATAACATCTTTTCTGCCTCACACTTTTTATTTCTCCCTTAGATTAGACAATGAAATGCTTGAAGTAACTTATTCTTATTGCTAAAATAAAACAATAGAAATTCCAGGTTGAAATATCAACAACGTAGGAAAAGATAGAGTGCTATTACCATAAAGATGACACCTTAAGTTGTAGACAGGCCTAATTAAAAGACACTTACACATTAGCTTTCAGCCTTCATCAGAAAAAGAAAGAGAAACACACACCATTCATTCACACAAACAAGCACAACTTACCCACACATTATCGCCAGCTCCAGCTGCTCATACCAGAATTTATTGGTAAGTCATGTTTAATATATTGACCTGTAAATAATACTGTGTGAGCAAAATAAATCTGTCCCAGAAAATATTTATAAGTCTGTGAGAAATTGATACATGTTAATGAACAGGAGAACTGCCTGTCAGGGAAAATGCTGGAAATTGGATGCTGTCTTTTGTCTTTGCACATGCATTTTCTGCACAGTCTGTCCCAAGAACTTCACTGTGTCATTATGTTTGAGTGATTGAGAGGAGCAGACATGTTTGTTGACCAGTTAAGTTAACACAAAATGGCACTCATGATAAAACAGCACATGTTCATTGTCAGGTATTACACAAAGCACAGTTACAGGAAATGCGTATGATACTCTACATGCAAGAGTTTAAGACTGGAAGTGTTTCGACAAAACCTCGAGCTCAAATATTAGTGGCAAAATGGTGTGAAATGGACTTTGTAGTGAATAAAAGAATTTGAACACAAGATAACACTATTCAAGTGCAGAAAATACTGGAACAAAATCTGATGGAATGCCAATGCCTTTTATCTATGCTAGTGGGAATTAAGAGATTTTCCTGTCAAAATATTATTAAAGAGGACCTGCTATTCTTAAAAATTTACTGTTGTGCATGTGTTAAAGCCTGCAGATGAACTTCCATCCATTGAACTATGCAAGTGGTTTCTGAGTGAAGCGGATCCTCTGTTTCTCATTTTTCCAGATGAGGCCTGATTCAGCTTGTCAGGGTATATGAACTCACAGTATATGTGCCGTTAAAAATCTCCAACAGTGTGTGTGTGTGTGTGTGTGTGTGTGTGTGTGTCTATAACAGACACACATACACAGAAGTGCCAAAAAAAAAAAAACTGGTATAGGTATGTGCATTCAAATACAGAGATTAGTAAACAGGCAGAATACCATGCAGTGGTCTGCAATGCCCATGTTAGACAACAAGTGTCTGTCGCAGTCATTGCTGCTGCTACAATGGCAGGTTATCAAGATTTAAGTGAGTCTGAATGTGGTGTTATAGCCAGCGCATGAGTGATGGCACACAGTATCCCTGAGGTAGTGATGAAGTGGGGATTTTCCTATACGGCCATTTCACCATGTACCGTGAGTATCAGGAATCTGGTAAAACATCAAATCTCTGACATCGCTGTGCCCTTGATGACTGCATGACACAAAGCTTTATGCCTTGCCTGGGCCCGTCAGTACCGGCAGTGGACTGTTGATGACTGGAAACATGTTGCCTGGTTGGACGAGTCTCATTTCAAATTGTATTGAGTGGACGGATGTGTATGGGTATGGAGACAACCTCATGAATCCATGGACCCAGCAGGGGACTGTTCAAGCAGGTTGAGGCTCTGTAATGGTGTGGGGTGTGTGCAGTTGGAGTGATATGGGACCCCTGATACATCTAGATATGACTCTAACAGGTGACACATATGTAAGCATCCTGTATGATCACCCGCATCCATTCATGTCCTTTGTGCATTCCGATGGATTTGGGCAATTCCAGCAGGACAATGCAACACCCCACATATCAAGAATTGCTGCAGAGTGGCTTCAGAGACACTCTTCTGAGTTTAAACATTTCCACTGGCCACTAAACTCCCCAGACATGAACATTATTGAGTATATCTAGTAACGTGCTTTTCAGAATAGATCTCCACCCCCTGATGCTCTTATGAATTTATGGACAGCCCTGCAGGATTCATGGTGTCAATTCCCTCCATGACTACTTCAGACGTTAGTTGAGTCCACGCCACATTGTGTTGCGGCACTTCTGCATGCTCACAGGGGCCCTATACGATATTAGGCAGGTGTACCAGTTTGTTTGGCTCTTCAGTGTGTGTGTGTGTGTGTGTGTGTGTGTGTGTGTGTGTGTGTGTGTTCCTGCATCACAACACAGCACTTAAAAGTTTATGTGAGTGCAACCATTATTTTGTTCTAAATTATTGAAAACTATATTTCCTTCTATAAAATGTAAATACAGAACTGAACATCAGTTCAACTAATGTTTTTTTGCAGCATGCTGGGATATGAGTTTTCCTTCATGGAACAGTCCACCCTTCAATGGAAGACATTTCAAGCTAAAAACATACTGCTACAATAATGGTGCTTATCAACGGACAGGCCTTAATGCTACCATAAACTCTGGAAGTTGGACAGGTTTGTGCAATCTCATGTAGGGCATAACCATGACATTAAATTAATATTCTTTTATTATTAGGGTCTGAAGTGCTACTGACCTTTTTGATGCCTCATAAGTATAAGGAATTTCTTTTTGACTCCCCCTTCTGTGATTATTTGATGTGGTGAACAGTTGTTGAATAAATGTAAATGGCACTGTAGAATTTATTTTCCATTCGTTTCCCATTTATTGACACAAAACTTAGTTCCAATGATCACCTTTATTGTAATATATCAACATCAATTTTCTGGATCAAACTTGCAAGCTACATTGATTATGAGTGGTCACACAAATTCAGTTGTGGGAAAGATTAACATAAGAAACATGCATCTTGAATGTTCAGTCATGACTTAGAACCATACTTACTAAATACTAACTGCAGGCTGATTAAAACAAATAACATAGTGTCAGAACTGTTTGAATACTTGCCCACCACTGATTGTTGGTTTGTGCGCAATACCTATATCTCAGATGAGTGGGGTATAAATATTAAAAAATATGAAAATACAGACCTGTTACATTTGGATATTAACAGAAAAGACAGCAAAAGTAAAACATAACAAACACAATGTAGATGGTGAATTTATCTTGATTAGCTATCAGCTGTAGAATCTGAAACTGGAAAAGTTATAGGCACTGTTGATACTTTTCTTGGGTATGCAGCTGGATAATGTAGTCATCTTGATACAATATTTCAACAGACAAACTGGCCACCATCTTCAGGTGAGTGTGCTGATGCACAGTCTTGCTGTTAATTCTTGTAAAACACAGTTCCAGCGAGATTATGCATCAGCATACTCATATGAAGATAGTGGCCTGTTGGTCCATTGAAATACTGAGTCAAGATGACTACATTATCTGGCTGCATATCCCAGAAGAGTATTATCAGTTATTACACAGAAAGGTCTATTTAATCACATATAGGTGTTGTTTACCATGATATAGAAATTTTAATGTCTACTGGGATTTACAAAACCTTTAAAGAATAATGTAGAAAGGCAATTTCTATAATTTGAATACTTTATTAACTAACAAATTATTTTAGTGAAATTATTCATATTTGGAATCAGAATAATTGCAGCTAAAAAACTATTAAAGTCGAATTTTGAGGTGATTACATTTTAAGTTTGGAACAGCCGGAAATGTTGACTATGAATAACTTATGAAATACTGAATAACAACAATGGAAATTCTTGGATGGAACAATACATAAAATAAAGGAAAAGCAACCACTCACCTTTAGCAGACTTTTGTGTGAAGTGTAAGCACATTTAACAGTAAATGGCATTTACTTGCTTTCCAACTGTGGCTCTTTCTCCAGCAAAAGTACACACATTCATACACTCAAACATACACTGTTGCAGCAGCATAAATAAAAATTTTGCTGTTATATGTACACATGGTATATGTATTGCATTTGCAATGGACGAAAAATTATGTATTTAAGGAGCAGAACTGTAGCAAGACGGAGTTATTTCAGCTTGCTGCATCTCCTTACCACACATTGGATTATATAGATAGACATTATAAATAGCTAACTGGATAATCCAATTTTTTAAAAATCACAATAAATTTTTAGTTCAGTCAAATCATAACAAACCACAGGTTGTCACAAAACATTAAATATACGGAAATTTTGACCAGGTTACCAATGACCGTTACATATATCATACACATTAGATATTGCAAGATATGACAAGCTAATCATTGTCATGCAAAATGAAAATTTTTTAAAAATGTTAAAAAGTGCAGAATTATCAATTACAATTTGATGCATCCATATAATCTGTGTGTTGAACATTTGAGGACTTCTGCAATTTTTTTAAAAATTGTCAAAAACTTGGTATTTTATATGAAGCCACTTTTTTTAATTTTTTTCATTAATTCTCCATTTCTACTATCCTTGTCACTAACTATACTTAGTTTAGTTTCCTTCTCTGAGTCCATTTCTTAGGGTGTCCCCCAGCATTTATATGTCCTTGGATTGAGTCCTTTTTGCTACCACAATTCAGTGTCTACTTCCTCAATGACATGGAAAAAACAAAGAGAAGAATTCTACATCTGTAAATATATATAAACCATGCTAATTATTTTCTGTTGCTTAATAGTTGTTCATATTATATAAAAACTTATCTTCAAAATGCAATTAATTAATCTTTTCATGTCATTTAATGCCTATTATATAAATTCAATATTAATGTCAGTCTACATTCTTTCAGTTCAGTTTCCCATATGATTTTATACCAATAAGTCTTAAATACTTTATAAGATACACATAGAGAGAAAGAAAATACCCAAATTACAAGGGAGATTATGTTCATGGTGTACTATTATTCTGAAATAGAATACATACTAGTAATTTCAATGAAAGAAAATTAGTCACAAACCAAAATCATGCCATTATAAATATTTACTTCTTTACATTATATTCATTTTATTCTCTTGATTTATCTACTGATCTCTCATTCTGCCATGTCCTTGCATCAATCTGATGTGTCTTAGCATATTTATCCAGTTCTTTTTTGTGAGGAGTTCAGTTTTAACTTGAACAGCCACTAAAATGTGAATGTGGACAGAGCATACATATTGAAGCTTTTCTTTTTTTAATGGGTACTAATCTGACTATTGTGCCAATGACCTAGTGTGTTAATTTGTTTGTGTGACAGCATACGTTGTTTACTCAGTTTTACCAGTTTGTGTGATGCATAGTATATATTACTTTAAAAAATATTACTTTACTTTTACTTAATACAACCCCACATGCTTATACCTTCTGATTGTCCACTGACAAGGTACCTAACAAAACCCTAACATTAAAAATTACATACTATTCCTTCATATTCTTCAATTATTATTTTGTTAATTCTGATATGATAGTTCTCATATTACACTGTCTGTCAAAAAAGTGAGAAACCCGAAGGCCATGTACAGATGTCAATGTAACTTCAGTGGGTATGTAAATGATTAGAGTTGCAATTCTCCATGGCAGATAGAATGGGCCCCACATTGTATTAGTGCTGTTCATGTTTAGTGTTGTTACCATGCCTGGTGGGGTATATAAGATACGTGAACAGCATCAGATGCTGAGTGATCACTATGAAGGACACGGAGAAAATGTGTGTGCATTTGAGGTGTTTTCAGCACCTGACATAGTTTGAGAGGGGCCTCAGTGTTGGTCTCTGTTTGATTGGAGTATTGAATTGTGTAGCTTCCAGATTTGTGGTGCATTTGGCTGTGACAATGGTCCGAGTTTCCAGATTTTTGGTGCATTTGGCTGTGACAGTGGTCTGATATTGGTCAGCATGGCAAAATCAGGGCAAGTATACTCAAAAGGAAGAAGGAAGGTTAGGGTTTAATGTTCTATCAACATCAAAGTCATTAAAGATGGAGCACAAGTTCAGAATGTTTGAAGGATTAAAAAAGTCAGCTGATCCCTTTCATAGGAACCATCCAAGCACTTGCTGGGGCAATTTAGGGAAATCAGGAGTAACCTGAATTTGGATGGACAGATGGGGATTTGAAGCATTCTCCCCCAAAAATGAGTCCAGTAATCTAACCACTGTGACACATTGCCTTGTGCAGGCATACCTGTCATTATTATTCTGGTCAACTATGTCTGAGCTGTACTAAGGATGACAGCCATATTGTGCACCAAGAACATCATAACACATTCACATCTACACCTGCCATGTGAGAACAAGTAATGGTCTCTCTACAAAATTCATTGTAACAACCTCCATTGGTTAGAGAGTAGTAGCAGCTGGACTGTGGAATTACCACTCCATGTGCAGGCTGCTGTTGACACCAAAACAAAAATAGCTACTTTTGGAGTGGTGGTCTAACGTTTTTGACAACTAAGACTGTGTGAAGTCTATGTGCAAACTTCTCACTTCTCTTATATGAGTCTACTTACTTGGTGTATACAGCCGATCTTCTTCTCTGGATAACCAGGTTCTGGAATCTCTCTAAACTTCTTCTCCAAAGAATGATGCTAGTTACAGGAACCTTCAAGGCTCTCTCACCACTTGTGAAATAATTCGGTACTCGAAGAATACTTTTCAATAACTATTGGTATATTTGAGCTTCATAAGAACAGAGTTCACACTTTACACATAAACATTTAACTTCTTGTAAGTAACTTGTATGTCTTACATTAGAAACAGATTTAAGTCCATTTAGAAAAGAGTTGGCTTTACAACCATGTCTCTACTACAAACATATCGGAAAAATACGTCTTACCTCCAGCAAGTCCAAGATAAGAGTTATTTTCACAATTCAGAATCTTAATTGTTCTTTTGTCACTAACAATAGTCACAATTACAAACAGCACTGAATAACACAGAAGGTCCTTGGTTCTTCTGTGTGCTCTCATTACAACTTCCATGGATCGCCTGCCAAGTACCTGTCGGTGCCGTTCAACCACCGCGTCGACGTTTTGCTCGCAACTGATTCACTTGCACACACAGACAGGTGATGCACGGTAGATAGGGTTTCTTTCTCCCACTCATGTCTAAAATATCATGTGTTTGAGATGGTGGAAGGCCAAGTGGTTCTAGAATTTACGCAGAAATTCTAGAAACACTGCTTATCCCCCCCTTCAGATTGGACACATGATATTTTATACATAATCATTATGTACATAACATCACTCACAAAAAAATTTCATATGATAGCAATATACTTTTCTCATACATGTTTCTACATACACCTTTCACTTCAGCAACAATCTTTTTTTTCTCTAGAACAATCTTAGCTGAGCGTTCCTTTATTCTGTTCTTATTTCACCTTGACATCAAGACCTGAACATTTTTTGTGTTTTTAGTCATCTTTTATAATATTTAAGAATTGTGAGGACTCTTTCCTTATTTCCAATTGTAAACTTCAGGTGTTCATGACACTTGAGTATTCTATTATTTCTATCCTTTATACTACCTTTTCTTTAGTATGTACTAGCTTCATTATCAGTTGTAGTTTAGAGGAACTCTGGGCAAAATGAAAGTGTTCTTTTTGACACTCGTGAACTTACATAAAATGTAATAATGCTCGTTGTGCCTAGAATTCAAACTTTCCAGAATAATCTCTAAAAAATTTTGTGACTTTTGTCACGATACTGTCCCTTTTCCCTAGGATCAGTAGCAATACCATGCTTGTGGGTTGACCTTATGAGAGCACTTCCTCTTTCTATTCTGGAAGGTATGCCCCTTTATCAAACTTTCCTGTTTTTTCAGGCCATAGGTCATCTTGTTTCCAAGTAGGTATGCCTGCCCTATGTACTTAGCAAATGCTGGGTATGCCCCCTCATCCTGTCTGAGTCGGCCTCATGGTTCATTACCCCAGTATACATTTCTATGTATACTATAATTAAGTATTTTCTGGTAAAGTTACAAATCTTCTCTACACTCTGCATATACTTCTTAATACTTCATCTAATCCCTAGAGTCCTTCTATACTTATCAACTTCTATACTTCCAGTAGATGCCATGTCTGTATAGACTATTCAGTAGATAAAATGTTTACTCAGGCTATTAGAGCCCCACTATGCTACAATTCGTCACTTTATCAGAGTATTTATTATACTGACTTTTCTTACATGACTACCATGACCAATTCCACTCTTGTTTGCATTCTTTTCCTTCGCTCACGCCTCCTTCTCATATATACTCGATTTAGAATTGTCCTAGTTTTTTAGATATTCAAGCTTTCGCAACGTACTGTTGCCACAGCTTGTGTCTGTGTATGTGTGGGTGGATATGTGTGTGTGTGCGAGTGTATACCTGTCCTTTTTTCCCCCTAAGGTAAGTCTTTCCACTCCCGGGATTGGAATGACTCCTTACCCTCTCCCTTAAAACCCATATCCTTTTGTCTTTCCTTCTCCTTCCCTCTTTCCTGACGAGGCAACCATTGGTTGCGAAAGCTAGAATTTTGTGTGTATGTTTGTGTTTGTTTGTGTGTCTATCGACCTGCCAGCGCTTTTGTTTGGTAAGTCTCATCATCTTTCTTTTTAAATATATTTTTCCCACGTGGAATGTTTCCCTCTATTATATATATATATATATATATATATATATATATATAAAAAAAAAGAAAGATGATGAAACTTACCAAACAAAAGCGCTGGCAGGTCGATAGACACACAAACAAACACAAACATACACACAAAATTCTAGCTTTCGCAACCAATGGTTGCCTCGTCAGGAAAGAGGGAAGGAGAAGGAAAGACAAAAGGATATGGGTTTTAAGGGAGAGGGTAAGGAGTCATTCCAATCCCGGGAGCGGAAAGACTTACCTTAGGGGGAAAAAAGGACAGGTATACTCTCGCACACACACACATATCCATCCACACATACACAGACACAAGCAGACATTTGTAAAGGCAAAGAGTTTGGGCAGAGATGTCAGTCGGGGCGGATGTACAGAGGCAAAGATGAAGTTGAAAGACAGGTGAGGTATGAGCGGCGGCAAATTGAAATTAGAAATTAGCGGAGATTGAGGCCTGGCGGATAGCGAGAAGAAAGGATATGCTGAAGGGCAAGTTCCCATCTCCGGAGTTCTGACAGGTTGGTGTTAGTGGGAAGTATCCAGATAACCCGGACGGTGTAACACTGTGCCAAGATGTGCTGGCCGTGCACTAAGGCATGTTTGGCCACAGGGTGATCCTCATTACCAACAAACACTGTCTGCCTGTGTCCATTCATGCGAATGGATAGTTTGTTGCTGGTCATTCCCACATAGAACGCTTCACAGTGTAGGCAGGTCAGTTGGTAAATCACGTGGGTGCTTTCACACGTGGCTCTGCCATTGATCGTGTACACCTTCCGGGTTACAGGACTGGAATAGGTGGTGGTGGGAGGGTGCATGGGACAGGTTTTACACCGGGGGCGGTTACAGGGGTAGGAGCCAGAGGGTAGGGAAGGTGGTTTGGGGATTTCATAGGGATGAACTAAGAGGTTGCGAAGGTTAGGTGGACGGCGGAAAGACACTCTTGGTGGAGTGGGGAGGATTTCATGAAGGATGGATCTCATTTCAGGGCAGGATTTGAGGAAGTCGTATCCCTGCTGGAGAGCCACATTCAGAATCTGATCCAGTCCCGGAAAGTATCCTGTCACAAGTGGGGCACTTTTGGGGTTCTTCTGTGGAAGGTTCCGGGTTTGAGGAGAAGAGGATGTGGCTCTGGTTATTTGCTTCTGTACCAGGTCGGGAGGGTAGTTACAGGATGCAAAAGCTGTTTTCAGGTTGTTGGTGTAATGGTTCAAGGATTCCGGACTGGAGCAGATTCGTTTGCCACGAAGACCTAGGCTGTAGGGAAGGGACCGTTTGATGTGGAATGGGTGGCAGCTGTCATAATGGAGGTACTGTTGCTTGTTGGTGGGTTTAATGTGGACAGACGTGTGAAGCTGGCCATTGGACAGGTGGAGGTCAACGTCAAGGAAAGTGGCATGGGATTTGGAGAGGACCAGGTGAATCTGATGGAACCAAAGGAATTAAGGTTGGAGAGGAAATTCTGGAGTTCTTCTTCACTGTGAGTCCAGATCATGAAAATGTCATCAATAAATCTGTACCAAACTTCGGGTTGGCAGGCCTGGGTAACCAAGAAGGCTTCCTCTAAGCGACCCATGAATAGGTTGGCGTACGAGGGGGCCATCCTGGTACCCATGGCTGTTCCCTTTAATTGTTGGTATGTCTGGCCTTCAAAAGTGAAGAAGTTGTGGGTCAGGATGAAGCTGGCTAAGGTAATGAGGAAAGAGGTTTTAGGTAGGGCGGCAGGTGATCGGCGTGAAAGGAAGTGCTCCATCGCAGCGAGGCCCTGGACATGCGGAATATTTGTGTATAAGGAAGTGGCATCAATGGTTACAAGGATGGTTTCCGGGGGTAACAGACTGGGTAGGGATTCCAGGCGTTTGAGAAAGTGGTTGGTGTCTTTGATGAAGGATGGGAGACTGCATGTAATGGGTTGAAGGTGTTGATCTACGTAGGCAGAGATGCGTTCGGTGGGGGCTTGGTAACCAGCTACAATGGGACGGCTGGGATGATTGGGTTTGTGAATTTTGGGAAGAAGGTAGAAGGTAGGGGTGCGGGGTGTTGGTGGGGTCAGGAGGTTGATGGAGTCGGGTCAAAGGTTTTGTAGGGGGCCTAAGGTTCTGAGGATTCCTTGAAGCTCCGCCTGGACATCTGGAATGGGATTGCCTTGGCAAACTTTGTAAGTAGTGTTGTCTGAAAGCTGACGCAGTCCCTCAGCCACATACTCCCGACGATCAAGTACCACAGTTGTGGAACCCTTGTCCGCCGGAAGAATGACGATGGATCGGTCAGCCTTCAGATCACGGATAGCCTGGGCTTCAGCAGTGGTGATGTTGGGAGTAGGATTAAGGTTTTTTAAGAAGGATTGAGAGGCAAGGCTGGAAGTCAGAAATTCTTGGAAGGTTAGGAGAGGGTGATTTTGAGGAAGAGGAGGTGGGTCCCGCTGTAAAATTAATATATATATATATATATACGTGTGTGCACGTATGTCTTCTTGTGTGTATGCGGATGTGTGTTCGTGGAAAAATAGATAGGTCCTCAAATGGGAGGGGGGGGGGGGGAAATAGGTGTGGTTGCTAAGATCGAAGAAGAGAAACAAGATAGCTCCAAAGACAGGAAAGACAGGAAATCCTACCCACCACCCTTCCCTAGGATCCCTACCTCGCAGGTACTTGGGTGAGACACCAGAGGATGTTTGGTGTTAAATTATCTCCTACAGAATGGGCGTTCCCACCTTCACCCTTGAGGTCCCCGAAGGAAATCTTAGCGACCCTATGGAAATGGCAAATGGTGAAGAATCAGGCACACTTGTTTGTGAGGGTTGTGTGAAAGGTGTGATGGGTGTTTTGTGTTAGCCATGATTTATCTGTTTGTGGTAAATCATGCTTTCATCTATATTACCCACCCCTTTAAAACTTTATACAAACCCTCCCATCTACATCGCATCTTTTAAAAGGTATAAAAAATTCTATACAAAGTAGAAAATTATACACTACAGTATAACAGCTGTTCAGTTCATCACATTATGTTATATTTTTCACAAACATAATATTCTTATTCCCTTTATTTCATCTAAATTTGTATTTGTTTTATTGTCATATCCAGTTTACCAAGTAAAGATTACAGGATAGTTTAAGATTTTGGAATAGAGTACAGTAAAGATTACAGGATAGTTTAAGATTTTAGAATAGACTACAGAATAGTTTAAGATTTTAAAGCAATTTGGTGCGGGAAAACTATATGGGAAGAAACACAAAAAACAACTCGGGATCTGACGGTTGTCACTCTGCCCGTTAACTCAGAATGTTAACATCCCTTGGGGGATTAGATGACTCCACCCGGATCCCATGGATCTGATATTAATTTCACTTGAGCAAGTGCAGACCAGTACTTCTCTTTAAAGTTCTTTTGAAAGTCTCCCCACTGCAAATCAGTCACTACTTCACTAGTTAACACCACATTAGGTGAAGTTACTCGTTTTTCTACTTGATCCTGTATAAGTTTGAATTCTCTCCAGAGTTTGTCTATGTCATTTCTGGTATCAGTAAGTTTGGGAGAAGCCATAGGCGACACGTTCCCAGATGTTATTCTCTTGGTGACTTTTCAGTCTATGATCCCTTCAAATTGTCCTTCCAAATTACTTACATTTATGATATCAGGGCTTGCTATTTTCTCTTTATAGATTCATTCTACATTATCCACTCATGTACTTACACCTGTAATTTGTGATTGAATAACAGGAATTAACTCACTCTGCTTATCTACACTTTCTTTTAAAATACTCAGTCCCTACGTTACAGCACTAAATTTAACTTTACACACATTTTCGAAAGATCCTAATTTTTCACTGATTTCTGATTCTACATTATTACATTTAATTGATCATTCTGTTTCTGACTAAAGTCAGTGAACAGTTGATTTGCATGAATATCCAATGAATTGGTTAATTCTTTCTTTAATTCTAATTTCAGATCCTCTACTTTACTATTCAAGGTGTCAAATTCAGTCTTTAAAGCATCCATGCCTTCACATAGATTATCAAATTCTTTGCTCTCTCTAACTTGCTGAACGTGATCCATAATTTTACAAGCTTTAGACCTTGTGAGCATTTAAAATTAACTTTAAGTATAATAACTACATTAATAAAGTTCATTAAATGGTTTATACCACACTGTATTAAAACAATAAAGTTCTGTTTTACACTCACATGGCATAGAATCTGGGCTGCATCAATAAGCGGATGTGTGATCAGCACTGGAGAACAGCAACTGGTGCCAATGACGCCAGTTGTTGGTTTCCACATAGGTGTTGGTGAGCGGAAGTGGAAGCAGGTCAGCACCAGTGAACAGCAACTGGTGCCAGCGGCGTTGGATTTTGGTTTTAGTGTCTGTGTCCCCATGATACTTGTGACAGCTTTGTACTCTCTACACCAGATCCTCTTAATCAGGGTGACTCAACATATATCTTCTTAAAGAAACACACTGGAATCTTCTTCACTATTTCTCAATTAAGATTTTTTTCTCTTTTGAATACTCAGTCATGTTCTGAAGTCTCAGAGCAAAATCTTTATCGCATTTGGTGTGGTTGTTATGGCAACATACAACATACACCTTTCTTGTTTTTGGTCTTAAAATTCCTGTTTTTAAAGTCCTGTCATGGTTGCCACATTCTAACATTTTTGATGACTAAGAGTGTGTGAAGTGTATGTGCAAACTTCCCACTTCTCTTATAGGAGTCACTTGGTGTATACAGCCGATCTTCTTCTCTGGATAGCCAGCTTTTGGAATCTTTATAAACTTCTTCTCCAAAGAATGATGCTAGTTACAGGAACCTTAAATACTCTCTCACCACTTGCAAAATAATTCGGTACTCAAAGAATACTTTTCTATAACTATTGATATATTTGAGCTTCATAAGATCAAAATTCACACTTCGCACATAAACGTTTAACTTCTCATAAGTACCTCATCTCACATTAGAAACAGATTTAAGTCCATTTAGAAAAGAGTTGGCTTTACAACCATGTCTCTACTACAAACATATTGTAAAAACACGTCTTGCCTCCAGCAAGTCCAAGATATGAGTTATTTTCACAATTCAGAGTTAAATTGTTCTTTTGTCACTATCAATAATCACAATTACAAACAGCACCGAATAACACAGAAAGTCCTTGGTTCTTCTGTGTGCTTCCACTATGAATTCCAAGGATTGCCTGACAAATACTTGTTGGTGCCGTTCAACTGCTGTGTTGACTTTTTGCTCGCAACTGATTTCACACCTGCACACACAGACAGGTGATGCACAGTTGATAGGGTTCCTTTCTCATGCTAACATCTAAAATATCATGTGTTCAAGATGGTGGAAGGCTGAGTGGTTCTAGAATTTACGCAGAAATTCTCAAACACTTTAGTGGCATGACAAAGAAGCATGAACTGCTGATGAATGGCATTGCATTATGTTCAGCAATAAGCCATGGTTCTGGACTGTTCTGCATAACCATCATCAAAAAGTATGGCAGTGACCTGAGGATAGTTCCCAGTCGTCCAACTTTTTGGAGACGCACAGTGTTGTTACTGCAGGCATCATGGTGTGGGGAGCCAAGTATGATGACAGGTCACAGCTGGTAGTAATTGAAGGAACTCAGACAGCAAAAAAATCAGTACATCATGGATGTCTTGCATCATAATGTGTTACTTTTGATGTGATGGCTTATGCAATAGTATTGTGGCACTATTTTTCAAAAGGACAATGCATAACGACATGTGACACATGTCTATATGAGCTGTCTGTGTAAAGTTAAGACATTCTTGTGACAGGCAATAACCCAAGATCTGTCCCTGACATAACATACGTGGGACCACCTCAGATGTCAACACAGTTCTAGTGCCATTATCCAGGATATCAATGACAGTTAAGAATACAGTGAGGATAGAACAGCTTTATGACTCCCTTCCCAACAAGATAAGATCATGTGGCCAGGCCAGAGGGGGTGCAACATCATAATGATAAGTGGGCTCATACTACTAGGTTCTTTGTAAATGTGACTTAATTTCATAATCACTGAAATAACAGCATGTACCCACTCAAACCATGAAGTTTCATTTCATATCCTCCTCCCCTCCTTGTTGGGCATTGTAATAAATAATTCTCCTTCCATATTTCACCAAAATTCATAGTGCCTTTTCAACTGTCCTTACAGCTTCAGCAGAACACACTATTATTAACTTTCACTCTTTCTTACAAAGACAGTGCATCTACTTTCAAAACATATCTTACTAGATACTGGTTATAACAGTGCAGTACTGCAAGATATCCATCAAAATTTTCATTTACTTCATTCCTTTGTGAGTGCCAAAGCCCTACCAAAGAGTGTGGTTCAGTTGATCCATCATGAGTGCTACTGAGTCACAAGAGGAATATTCCTACTCCAGTCCTGTTACAGGCGGCTCCTATTCCATCAAGACAAGGCCACCTGCGAAAGCAGCCATGTGATCTACCAAATAAGTTGCAACCACTGTGTTGCATTTTACAACAACTAACAGACTGTCTGTCTGTACAAATATCCAGTGCCAGAATGTGACCAAGAGAACGCTGGAACACTCAGTTGCTGAACATGGTGCCTCTGACATGAGGTTCTATAGAGAGAGTAGAGGTAACTGATACAGGTCACGTGTGACATATGGTTTACATGCACAGTACTGAAGAGTCCACTTGGAACTGCACTGACGGCATGCAGGATGGGTGCAGCAGACCCATACAGTGAGGCTGGGAGCATGTGGAATTGTTAAATTCCACCTGCTGTTCAGACCTGATGTCATGTCTACCTGGCAGCACTCACAAAGAATTGTATAACATTGTACATGTTTGTGCACATGCAGCACAAACCATAGCACTTACACTAAAGCATGATGTACCATTTAAGGAGGCAAAAGAGACTATTCAGCACATATGAAGATATACCATGAAAGTCAAACAGTGGAAAATCCAGGATGGAAAGGATAGTTGCTACTCACCATATAGTGAAGATGCTGAGTTGCAGATAGGCACAACAAAAAGACTGTCACAAAATAAGCTTTCGGCCAACAACACCTTTCTCAAAAATAGCTGACACACACACACACACGCACACACGCACGCACGCATGCACACACACACACACACACACACACACACACACACACACACACACACACACACACATGACTGCAGTCTCTGGCAGCTGAAGCCACACTGTGAGCAGCAGCAGCAGTGCATGATGGGAGAGGCAACTGGTTGGGGGTGAGGAGGAGGCTGGGGCAAAGAGGGGGTAGCAGGGTAGAGGTGGGGGATGGTGAAGTGCTGCCGGGGAACATGCAGGGATGAGGTGGAGGAGGGAAGGACAGCTAGGTGCAGACAGGAGGTTAGATGGATGGCTGGGGAGAGGTGGGGGGTGAGGGGGGATAGCAGGAAAGGAGAGAAGTAAAAAGACTGGGTGCTTTGGTGGAATAGAGGGCTGTGTAGTGCTGGAGTGGGAACAAGGAAGGGGTTGGATGGGTGATGACTAATGAAGGTTGAGGCCAGGAGGGTTACGGGAACGTAGGATATACTGCAGGGAGAGCTCCCACCTGCACAACTCAGAAAAGCTGGTGTTGGTGGGAAGTATCCATATGGCGCAGAGTTTGAAGCAGTTGTTGAAATTAAGAATGTCGCATTGGGTGGCATGCTCTGCACTAGGGTGGTCCAGTTGTTTCTTGGCCACAGCTTGTCGGTGGCCATTCATATGGACACACAGCTTGTTGATTGTCTTGCTCACATAGAATACAGCACAGTGATTACAGCTTAGCTTGTAGATTACATGACTGATTTCACAGGTGGCCCTGCCTTTGATGGAATAGGTGATGTTTGTGACCGGACTGGAGTAGGTGGTGTTGCAAGGATCTATGGGACAAGTCTTGCGTCCACGTCTATTACAGGGATATGAGCCATGAGGTGAGGGACTGGGAGGAGAGTGAGGATATAGTTGGTCATGGTGACATGGTGATGCCCGACAGATTCCAAACCAACAACCTCCTCCCTAGTTGCCATCTGGATTGAGGGTGAGGGCACCCTATCCACTCTCTTCCAGAATCTCAACTATTTCTCCCCCATTTGCTTCACCTGGTCCTACACAACCCAACAAACCAAATTCCTAAATGTTAAGCTCTACCTCAAAGATGGCTATACCAGTATCTCTGTCCATATCAAACCTACTAATTACCAGCAATACCTCCACTTTGACAGCTGCCACCCATTTCATACCAAGAAGTCTCTTCCTTCTCACCCTGACCTGTAGTTCCAGGTGATTTTCCCAAAACCTACCCCTTTTGCTAGACTTCTTCAGTCCTTTTCCTTCACCCTTCTTCCTTCCCCTTCAACCCTTCTGTGTGAAGGAGGAGCCACTGGCTCTGAAAACTTGCCAGTCACAACAGTCTTTTATGTGTGTGTTCTACTATCACTTGGTGAGTAGATTTTATAACTCACAGAAAGGTATACAAAGCAAGAAAGTTAAACAACACACTGTAAAACAATTTTTACTTTGGTATAAAATGCCATCAGTAGGATAGACTTATAAAATAATATGCATAAGATATACAAACCCTGGTTTTTTAACTGTTGTTGGTTGTTGACAATTCCAAGTGACAATTGTGTTAGGTGCGTGTGCTTGCTTTCCACTTGAAAAAACTATATATCCTACAAATTATGTCTCTCCCTTGCTTATGCAGAATGTATCACTTACCATCACCATCAGCAATAATAACTCGCAACAATAGGTGGCTGTCGAGCTTAGGCGTGTTCTGCGCAACTGTGTCATGCATTCTCTGACAGCCAGTGAGCATTCAGGAGTGTTTTGAGCACACTGTTCTGAATGCTGTAGCTAATGTGAGCATTAAACATGATTGTAGTGAACTGTTTAGTGAATTTTTATTCCATTTGTTGCGAGTTATTATTGCTGATGGTGATGGTAAGTGATACATTCTGCATAAGCAAGGGAGAGACATAATTTGTAGGATATATAGTTTTTTCAAGTGGAAAGCAAGGACATGCACCTAACACAATTGTCACTTGGAATTGTCAACAATGCAGTCCTCGTCCGTGCCTCGACATGCGCAAACTGCCATCATTCATGGATCTGACTATAGTGACATTTCATTTAGCAAGCAATTCAGCGATTTTGCAGCACTCATATTAATTTGCAGTCACTGTTCCTGTATGACTTTATGTCACAGTTACAATACCTGGTATTTATTTTCAAAAATTGGTTATTTTCATTCAGTTATTAAATACCTGACAATACAAAGTATTTTTTGTTTTGTTTTTAATTTCTGATATGTTTATTTATTCAAACTTCCATCATACTGGAACAGCTATGGGTTAACAACTTCTGTTAATCAGTACAACAAAAACCAGTCCAAAGTTACAAATTTCACTTTCACTCAGTGACTAGTTTGGTCACAGGCCCTATTTACAAATCGCCATAACATGGTCAAAAATGATATTTCTGAAAATACCAAAGCCAAGAACATTTTTGACATAGTTTTTGTGTGTTTTGAAATACCATTTTTGACTATGTTATGATGATTTGAAAATGTGTATGACCCGAACCCAGTCACCAAATGAATAAAAGAAGTGAAATTTGCAACTTTGGACTGATTTTCCATTGAACTGATGTTTGTTTTGGTTTGCTCTTAAAAAGGATTTTTCTGTTGCAACAATTCTGTGTAAGTTTCATGAGTGAATCAGCCCTTCAGTAACATCAAAGTATATTTTTAACTTCTTTATTATTGACCAACGTCTCACTTGATGGTTTATGCATTTGTATAAAACTGATAATTATAAGTTATCATAAAGTATATCATCATAAACTACTCTTTTCTTTTGTTAACATCTACAATACGTTATAATGTAAATTCAAAATATGAAATGAAGCTGACCCATATATTTCTGAATACAGACCATGATTAATTGATGTAGCATTTAATGATTATTTTATGAGCAATAACTTCATATAAGTAAAACATTGAGCAGCCACTCTTCCCACTTTTGAAGTCCTAGCAAAATTTCAAACAAAATAACTACTTTAAATCAAATTACAGTAATTTGAAATTCATAAACAAAATCTGAAGTTTTTGTTCAGTGACATTATTAATTAAAATTATAACAGTACTATATTATAAATCTATGCTGAAGACTGTGTACTTTTTTAATTGTGTAAACAGTTGAGTACCAATAATTTCAATCTTTGTATTTTATAAGAGAAATACATTTGACTGAACTCAGCTCGCTTATCATATGTTTCTTTTCAGAAGCTGCCTTTAGATTCAAAATTGAGGGGAAGAATTATGTTTCCTGCGTACAATTTATCCATAATGCTAGTATAAATGACAACTTTATGTTGTTTTATGACTGCATATGGCATGAAAATGATCTTTATGGAGAACAAATGAAAGTAGACTACTTCCTGAAAGACCAGAACAGAGATACTATGGAATTTGGAAGTTTCCACTTTATTCTTCCACAGTGTCACTTTAATGAGATAGGAGATCGTATGTATGATTTTATTTTACTTTTCATTTATTTTAAGTATGGTGGGTGGTTCTCCTGTAAACATAGACAGTTAACCAGTTTTTGACAGGAGTATTTAAAATGGATGTAATGCTATGCATCATTGCTAAATTGGTATTAACAGGAAATAGAATGGAAGTGCTTACCAGCAACATGAAAAACTCATGTTTATACCCAAGAAGGAGAGCACTAAACATTGCAACAGCAAGTGCTTTGTTGTTCTTTGAAGCATAGCACTGTCACATGATAAATTTCTAGCAATGTTTACACGTTGATCAGAACATTTATTCAACAATATACCATGCACACCAGTATTTTGTGACATTTATTTACATTAGTTTGTGCATGAATCAATGTTTTATCTAAATAAACCAAGAGCTGGTATAAATTCAGTGCTTTGGTCTTTTGTAGAAATCTGTGTTCTCTATGTAATTTTTTTAATATGTTACTTTAAAAATCTGGAACCACTAGATACAATAATTTTTTGTGGTCTAATGTGGGCAGACATGCACATTTAAGGTGGTGGTTGCTGAACACAATAATAAGGTGATGATTCTGGATGGTATGGGCACTCAACAGTATACACAAAAATGAGGCACCAAAAAAAAAAAAAAAAAAACTGAACAGTATCTGAAATGAGAGAAATTAGATCATGGTTGATAAAAAGAAGTTCAGAAACAGAACATTTTCAGAAACACAATTGAGTATCACACATTTTCTGTGTTAAGAAAAAAGTCACTGCCCTCTGCATTCTTAACTGTCGATGATTTTAGTAAAATAGGCTAGATGCATTGTTTGTTGAAGCAGGTGACTAACATGTGATGTGATTAGGCAACTAAAGAAGTCACCTGGTTTAGACTGACACAGCTGCAACATTTCAGCTTCTGCCTTGGTTTGGTGGTCTTTGGTGTCAACATACGAGTGTCAGGTTCAAGAAATGGAAAACTGATCCCTGACTAATTTTCACCTTTTCCACTATTACCTAAATTGTGATGGACTGGTATTCAAGTGCAAGGCCCTCCACTCCAATGTTATTGCTGGTTCTTCACATAGAGATGGTCTGATTCTTTGTTCTTGATCAGTTGACTTGTCTGACCACACTGGAAGCATCTGCTGCTCCCCCTCCCCCCTCCCCTCACCAACTGTTGTGTCATGTGGCAGGGAATTGTTGCTGTATACTTGTACAAACTCATTATGAATTATTGCAGCATTGTTCCCTTACATATATAGAAAACAAATTACTGGGTGATACTCCACTGTATCAGTGAGCTGTACCATTTTGTTCTGGCTCTTCTAGCAGTGTGATGTGGTATTGTGTCATGATGATCTTGATGTTTACCAGCACCACAGACATGTACCAACAAACAAACAAAAAAATTAAGTAAACTATTTTTCAAGGTGATGATTAAAGCTTAACAATTATGCCTCATGTGAGTATGCATATTAAAACATCCTAGAGTGTGATGACAGACTAAAAAAAATGTTCCAGACAGATGTTTTAGTTACCTTTCTCTCTCTGGAACCATGATTTGCATAATTGGGTACTCAGTCTAAACATTTCATTTAGCATCTCTAGCATACATATTAGTTTTGCATATAGACCCGTCAGTTCCTTATGAATGAGAAAGGGGAACACATGAACATTATGGAAATGCTAGATCGCTTCTCACTATATAGAAGAGGCATTGAGTCATAGACAGGTACAATAATGAAAAAGACTGCTGAAATATTTTAGCTTGAGAACAAAGCCTTGCTTCTGCATTAGAAAACATACACATATGCCACACTCTCAGGGCACTAGAGCCTGATTGCCTTTTATTTTTTTATTTTTATTTTTTTATTGGGCAAACTTTCTGACAGTGTGGTAGGTTTGCAAGGCAGGGCTTAGCAACTAAGATGGTAGGTTTCATTGAGGCTTTTGTAGTAGGAGTAGTGATTAGTGGTAGTCAAAGGTGAGAGTTTAAGATGAACAAATTGGAGAGTTTTTGGAGGTAGCATTGTGCTTGCTGCTCTAGTTCCTGTAAAGCAATTGTTTCAGTCTGCTAGATGCAATGAAGAAATTTTGTATTGCAGAGTTGGATAATTAATAGATGAAGAGGATGTATTGCAAGGAGGATTGGGCCTCATTTATATGATTTTGCAGGACTAGGTTGGTGAGGACTATGGACTGATGGAATTTGAAAAGATAGATGTTATTGTGGAATGAGGGGTATCTGCTGGAAATGGATAATTTGATGATAGGGCCTTTTGTTGGTGTGGATTCCATGAGCTATGCAGCAATACAGGAACAGTATGTGAAAGTGGTTTCCAGCTGGGACAGGGAAACTTTTCTATATCAGCACAAATGAAAGGAGCAAGGATCCATGGTGGAGGATACAAAAAGTATAAAAACACATGGAAAAAAACACAAAAAGGGTGAAACAGTCATATAGTGGAAAAAGGTGAAACCTGAGGGAGTAAGGCTTTTAGTACAAGATGAAAACAAACTGAAATCAATGTGAAAAACAAGGGATCAA
This sequence comes from Schistocerca cancellata, assembly GCF_023864275.1. Lineage (NCBI taxonomy): Eukaryota > Metazoa > Arthropoda > Insecta > Orthoptera > Acrididae > Schistocerca > Schistocerca cancellata. Next base: position 462,455,827 of record NC_064627.1, on the reverse strand, counting down.
AGAGAAAAATAAATAAAAAAAATGATAATAGTGGGATGCAGGTCTGTGGGTGGATATGTGTGAAAAGAAGTGGTAGCATGTATAATTCTATTATATTATTTCAAGATATGCGTGTTTGAATAAGGGAACGTGGAGCAGCGGGGAAGGGTGTGTTTACGTGAGGGATATAACAAAGTTTGTGTGGCCCAGGAAGGTACAGAAAAACATGCAAAAATTGTGAGAGTGAAGGGAGGTAGCATGATCAATTTGAAGCCCCAGGAATAGTTGTATCAACAGAAAGAATGTGGGACATGAGATGCTAACCAACAGTTGGTGTGGTCACATAGCCTTGTGTTGCGCATGGTTAAGATTGTTTATACTGGGTGGCATGGAAGTCAATTCATGTGCAGATTGGAAGGTGACAATCAAACATAGGAAAGAAGAGAAAGGAAAGGACAGACATTAAGTAAAGTAAAATGTTAGAGAATAATAACAAAGAGAAACTGCACTGGGTAGTGGGATGGATGGAAAGCTATTTGGCACATTTGATATTGAAACAAGATGTATCTGAAAATGTTAAGTATAGTACTTGTGGAGACAAAAAAAGTAACAGTAAATTTACTCCATCAAAATATCAGAATTTAAAAAACAAAATTAATGAATTTCAGATCTGTTTAGATGAGTTACAGTCTACAAATCCTTTTGATATTATTTGTATTTCTGAACGTCATTTAGGTAGTGAAATTGAAATGCTTAATATGGAAGGGTGTACTTTAGCTCCAAAGTATTGTAGAAAAGGGATGGAGAAAGGAGGAGTTGCCACTTACATTAGAAAGAGTCACAATTATAAAAACATTGACATTCTTAAATACTGTAGTGATCAGCATTCTTGAAACATGTGCCTCACAAGTAGAAACACACAAAGTAAAAATAATTATAGTCACAATATATAGGGCTCCAACTGGTAATTTCCAGCTATTCACTAAACAGCTTGATGCAGTATTAAATGTCTTAACTTCTAAATATAATGAACTCATACTAAGTGGAGATTCTAATTTAAATTTTCTGGAGGGTAGTTACTCAAGATCCATACTAGAGTCTCTTACCACTTCTTATAATCTCATTCCCTTAGTACAGTTTCCAACCAGGGTTATGGGTACCAGCAGCACTGCTATTGATAACATTTTCATAGATACTACCACACTAGCAAATTGTAGTATAAATCCAATATTTAATGGCAGATCATGATGCCCAGTTTCTTACATTTAATATAGTGGGGTCTGATTCAACTAATAACAGGAAGGCGGAAACTATATGAATAATAAATGAAACATGAATTGAAGGTATAAAAAACTGTTTGAGGAATACAGACTGGAAAGATGTATACAATTCACCTGCGGTAAATGAAAAAATATAACTGTTTCTCTAATACAGTCATAGGTCACATTGAAAATTGCTGCCCTAAGAAAGTAATCAAAGCAAATAGAGTAAATGTTTCAAAACCTTGGATTACAAATGGAATAAAAGTATCTGGCAAAACAAAAAGAAGACTGTACTTAATGCCAAGGAAAAATGATGACTGCAGAGCTAAATCACATTACAAATTATATTGTAAAATTCTGAACAAAGTAATCAGAACCTCAAAATGTATTTATTTTCAAGAAAAAATAAATGCCTCTAATAACAAGATAAAAACTATATGGAACATAGTAAAAAGTGAAACAGGAAAAACTAATCAGGCAAATGAGGAAATTATGTTAAATGTAAATAATGAGTTGATTAGAGATACCTCCAAAATTGCAGACACTTTCAACAACTTTTTCCTTTCAGTAGCAGACTACTTAGGTTTCCATAGTTCCTCAAAAGACAGCTTAAAATATTTTAAAAATACAAAATTCAACTCTATCCTACCTCACCGAAAGAGATTTTTAATATTATTAGATCTCTTAAAAACAAATGTTCCAATGGTTATAATGAAATCAGCACTACCATAATTAAATGTTGTTGCTCCTCAGAACTTTGTGACATACTGAGTTACTTATGTAGTGAATCCCTACACAGTGGTACTTTTTCACACAGGCTTAAATATGCTATTGTCAAACCATTACACAAAAAAGGAGGCAAATCAGCAGTGGAAAACTTCCATCCCATTTCATATTGGCAATATTTTCAAAAATGTTTGAAAGGGTTATGTATAATAGACTTTATAAACACTTAGTACAGAAAAATATTCTCATTCACAATCAGTTTGGATATCGGAAAGGATTGTCAACTGATGAAGCTATATTAACTTTTACAGATGATATATTAGAATCAATAAATCAGAAGTTATTACCACTTGGAATATACTGTGATCTGGCTAAAGCTTTTGATTGTGTTAAGCATGATATCCTTATGTTGTTGTTGTTGTGGTCTTCAGTCCTGAGACTGGTTTGATGCAGCTCTCCATGCTACTCTATCCTGTGCAAGCTTCTTCATCTCCCAGTATCTACTGCAACCTACATCCTTCTGAATCTGCTTAGTGTATTCATCTCTTGGTCTCCCTCTACGATTTTTACCCTCCACACTGCCCTCCAATGCTAAATTTGTGATCCCTTGATGCCTCAAAACATGTCCTACCAACCGATCCCTTCTTCTAGTCAAGTTGTGCCACAAACTTCTCTTCTCCCCAATCCTATTCAATACCTCCTCATTAGTTACGTGATCTACCCACCTTATCTTCAGCATTCTCCTGTAGCACCACATTTCGAAAGCTTCTATTCTCTTCTTGTCCAAACTAGTTATCGTCCATGTTTCACTTCCATACATGGCTACACTCCATACAAATACTTTCAGAAATGACTTCCTGACACTTAAATCTATACTCGATGTTAACAAATTTCTCTTCTTGAGAAACGCTTTCCTTGCCATTGCCAGTCTACATTTTATATCCTCTCTACTTCGACCATCAGCGGTTATTTTACTCCCTAAATAGCAAAACTCCTTTACTACTTTAAGTGTCTCATTTCCTAATCTAATTCCCTGAGCATCACCCGACTTAATTTGACTACATTCCATTATCCTCGTTTTGCTTTTGTTGATGTTCATCTTATATCCTCCTTTCAAGACACTGTCCATTCCGTTCAACTGCTCTTCCAAGTCCTTTGCTGTCTCTGCCAGAATTACAATGTCATCGGCGAACCTCAAAGTTTTAACTTCTTCTCCATGAATTTTGATACCTACTCCGAATTTTTCTTTTGTTTCCTTTACTGCTTGCTCAATATACAGATTGAATAACATTGGGGAGAGGCTACAACCCTGTCTTACTCCTTTCCCAACCACTGCTTCCCTTTCATGTCCCTCGACTCTTATAACTGCCATCTGGTTTCTGTACAAATTGTAAATAGCCTTTTGCTCCCTGTATTTTACCCCTGCCACCTTCAGAATTTGAAAGAGAGTATTCCAGTCAACATTGTCAAAAGCTTTCTCTAAGTCTACAAATGCTAGAAACGTAGGTTTGCCTTTTCTTAATCTTTCTTCTAAGATAAGTCGTAAGGTCAGTATTGCCTCACGTGTTCCAACATTTCTACGGAATCCAAACTGATCTTCCCCGAGGTCGGCTTCTACCAGTTTTTCCATTCGTCTGTAAAGAATTCGCGTTAGTATTTTGCAGCTGTGACTTATTAAACTGATAGTTCGGTAATTTTCACATCTGTCAACACCTGCTTTCTTTGGGATTGGAATGATTATATTCTTCTTGAAGTCTGAGGGTATTTCGCCTGTCTCATACATCGTGCTCACCAGATGGTAGAGTTTTGTCACAACTGGCTCTCCTGAGGCCATCAGTACTTCAAATGGAATGTTGTCTACTCCCGGGGCCTTGTTTCGACTCAGGTCTTTCAGTGCTCTGTCAAACTCTTCACGCAGTATCTTATCTCCCATTTCGTCTTCATCTACATCCTCTTCCATTTCCATAATATTGTCCTCAAGTACATCGCCCTTGTATAAACCCTCTATATACTCCTTCCACCTTTCTGCCTTCCCTTCTTTGCTTAGAACTGGGTTGCCATCTGAGCTCTTGATATTCATACAAGTGGTTCTCTTCTCTCCAAAGGTCTCTTTAATTTTCCTGTAGGCAGTATCTATCTTACCCCTAGTGAGATAAGCCTCTACATCCTTACATTTGTCCTCTAGCCATTCCTTCTTAGCCATTTTGCACTTCCTGTCGATCTCATTTTTGAGACGTTTGTATTCCTTTTTGCCTGCTTCATTTACTGCATTTTTATATTTTCTCCTTTCGTCAATTAAATTCAATATTTCTTCTGTTACCCAAGGATTTCTATTAGCCCTCGTCTTTTTACCTACTTGATCCTCTGCTGCCTTCACTACTTAATCCCTCAGAGCTACCCATTCTTCTTCTACTGTATTTCTTTCCCCCATTCCTGTCAATTGTTCCCTTATGCTCTCCCTGAAACTCTCTACAACCTCTGGTTCTTTCAGTTTATCCAGGTCCCATCTCCTTAAATTCCCACCTTTTTGCAGTTTCTTCAGTTTCAATCTGCAGTTCATAACCAATAGATTGTGGTCAGACTCCACATCTGCCCCAGGAAATGACTTACAATTTAAAACCTGGTTCCTAAATCTCTGTCTTACCATTATATAATCTATCTGATACCTTTTAGTATCTCCGGGATTCTTCCAGGTATACAACCTTCTTTTATGATTCTTGAACCAAGTGTTGGCTATGATTAAGTTATGCTCTGTGCAAAATTCTACAAGGCGGCTTCCTCTTTCATTCCTTCCCCCCAATCCATATTCACCTACTATGTTTGCTTCTCTCCCTTTTCCTACTGACAAATTCCAGTCACTCATGACTATTAAATTTTCGTCTCCCTTCACTACTGAATAATTTCTTTTATCTCGTCATACATTTCATCTATTTCTTCATCATCTGCAGCGGTAGTTGGCATATAAACTTGTACTACTGTAGTAGGCATGGGCTTTGTGTCTATCTTGGCCACAATAATGCGTTCACTATGCTGTTTGTAGTAGCTAACCCGCACTCCTATTTTTTTATTCATTATTAAACCTACTCCTGCATTACCCCTATTTGATTTTGTATTTATAACCCTGTAATCACCTGACCAAAAGTCTTGTTCCTCCTGCCACCGAACTTCACTAATTCCCACTATATCTAACTTTAACCTATCCATTTCCCTTTTTAAATTTTCTAACCTACCTGTCCGATTAAGGGATCTGACATTCCATGCTCCGATCCGTAGAACGCCAGTTTTCTTTCTCCTGATAACGACGTCCTCCTGAGTAGTCCCCGCCCGGAGATCCGAATGGGGGACTATTTTACCTCTGGAATATTTCACCCAAGAGGACGCCATCATCATTTAATCATACAGTAGAGCTGCATGTCCTCGGGAAAAATTACGGCTGTAGTTTCCCCTTGCTTTCAGCCGTTCGCAGTACCAGCACAGCAAGGCCGTTTTGGTTAATGTTACAAGGCCAGATCAGTCAATCATCCAGACTGTTGCCCCTGCAACTACTGAAAAGGCTGCTGCCCCTCTTCAGGAACCACATGTTTGTCTGGCCTCTCGACAGATACCCCTCCGTTGTGGTTGCACCTACGGTACGGCCATCTGTATCACTGAGGCACGCAAGCCTCCCCACCAACGGCAAGGTCCATGGTTCATGGGGGGATATCCTTATACAAAAGTTAAAATATTATGGGATAACAGGAGTAGCAGGCTCATGGTTCTCATCCTGTCTTTTTAATAGAAAACCCTGTGTGTCTGTATCAGTCTTACCACATAACAATAGTCATTCAAAATATGAAACCATCAGACAAGGGGTTCCCCAGGGCTCTATTTTATGTCTCTTGTTGTTCTTATTATGTGTTATTGACCTTCCATATGCAGTGTCACAAAATGCAAATTTTGTCTTATTTGCAGATGATACAAGTATTGGTATAAAAAACAGTACGCGTGATCTCACTGACCAATCAGATAATGAAACATTTGTAAGTGTCAATGGGTGGTTCACAGCAAATGGATTGTCACTGAATTTTGACAAGACCCAGTACATACAGTTTAGTACCTCACAAAGAATACCTGACCATATAAGTATAATGCATTCAAGCAATGAAATTAAAGCTGTAGATACTGTCAAATTTTTAGGGCTGCAAACTGACCACAACCTAAATCGGAAAACTCACTTTCTAGACCTAATGAAACGCCTTAGTTCAGCTACATTTGCAGTATGCATGATAGTAGAAATAGACAATTTAAAAATGAGGAAGTTAGTTTATTTGGCCTACTTTCATTCACTGAGTTATGGAATCTTCTTTTGGGGAAACTCCTCTCACAAAGAGAACATTTTCAAAATTCATAAATAAGTCATTAGAATTATATCTGGTGTCAGTCCTAGATCATCATGCAGAGACCTCTTTAAGAAACTTGGTATTCTAACTTCTTCTTCTCAGTACATATACTCATTGATGTCCTTTGTCATTTCCAATATGTCTCTTTTTACACAAAATACAGTGAAACCTCTATATAACATTTTTCAAGGGACCACAAATGCTGAACATTGTATAGAGGAAAACACTATAAAGAGGAAGGCTTCCAAATAATAATTATAAGGCATTACTGAAGATCGGGATACCACTAATCAGCTTTGACAAATGGTGCCATAGATGACATTTTAAATTTTCACAACACTATAATATGATAGTCATTGCAAATGATCAATGTATCAAATGATTAGTGTTTTGTAATTAAAACATAGGGCCCGGTAGGTGAATGGGTGAAAGTAAATGGATCAGTTTGTACTGTAAAAAGTTATAACAGATTCTTAAGATATGACATCATTTTCCAAAGCTGTCAGGTGGTATCCCGTTCTTCAGTTGACCCAATTATAGAATATGAGCCAAATTTTGTTTATGATATACTGAACATATTACATAAAAACACAGTAAATGGTACAGATTAAAAAAGAATTAGTTACCAAAAAATTACTTCAGTAATTAAATTATGAAACTGAACTTAAATTTGCACAAAACTCTAGGAATCTATGCAATCTGAAAATCATATACCTATGATTTTTTAAAATATTCAAGCAAGCATGTTTGTTTTCTATTTCTCCTAGACTCTATGGTAATCATTTCTTGCTCCAAATGAGCAATTTGAACTACTGTTCTGTCCTCAAGTCTATGGGCCATCATATGTCTCCTGAATGTTTCAAAGGCTTCAGCTACCTTAGTGTATGAGGGAACAGGGTCATCTTCATTGTCACTGTCACTTTCACTACCACTATTATTCTCCAAGCTTCTCTCTGCAGTCAGCTCCTCAATACTTTGTACTCCTGTGGTTGCCACGTTGTCATCCACAGACACAAAGTCCTCAAAAGTGACAGAATCACTGCCTATTAATTCCTGAAACTCTTGCAAATCATTTGCAACATCTTCCATAGGAGCTGCCATCTCATTCTCACAGAATCCTGCTTTCACAAACAGTTTTTAATAGTTTCAGCACTGACTTCCTTCCATGAGTGGATAATTAAATTCATTGCCTGTAAAATATTCAGCTTCAGTTGTGAGCTCTGCTGGCTTCCCGGTTTTCTTTGGTCCATCAAATTCAAGGCCCTTTTTTACAAGGGCTCTCCTATATTTAACCTTATGGGCTTGTATTATTCCCAAGTCCAAAGGTTGCAGATGGCTGGTGCAGTTGGGTGGCAGGAAAATTACTTTCACATTTCTCAGAAAGGATCCGTCTGGTGGATGTGCCACACATCTATCTACAAACATCAGCACTTTTCTTGCAGCACTCCCCATTTTGGCATCAAATTCTCTGAAACTAAGTTAATGAAACTTCCTCCATTTCATCGTAAGTCAATGGTTTCAAATGCGTACATTTCGAATTTCCACAATTCTCAAACCCTTCCATTATCGATGATCTGTTTTTCATAATAGTGTTGAGTGTTAAGGGGGCCAGTTCAAATTGCTTCGCTAGCTCCACGCGCAACTCACACCAGGAGATGCCTCCACTTTTTTAATAACAGAAGCCTTCTCTTCCAGAGAAATGTTCTTCCGCTTTTCACTCATGTCCACTGATGAAAGCTTTTTTTAAAAAAAAACACATTAAATCAAAGACACACTCTCACTAGACACAAAACTGTTTGCTGCTCAGCTCACACAACATGCTATGACTGAAATGACTCCAAAAAGATCGCAAGCAGAGTGTGTGTCACATGTCGCATGACCAGGTTCTGCCACTGACATATGAAAAACGCTGAGTGCAGGCTTTCCGAGCCAGTGCAAACTGTGAATCCACAGAATGGAAAACAATGCTCTACATCCAGTCACTTAAACATTATAAAGAGGTAAATAATTGACCAGGGTTCCAAAAATATGAGTGTTACATGGAGGAAATTGTAATATAGAGGAAACGTAGTAAAGAGGAAAATTTAACATTGTTTGTATGGATTTTTAGTCAGGACTGAAAATAACAGACGTAACATAGAGGAAAACATTATATGGAGGAATGTTATAAAGAGGTTTCACTGTAGTGCAAAACATGATTATAATACCAGAACCAAAAACAATCTGTATAAGAACTATAAAAGCTTAACATTAGTACAAAAAGGAGTCAAATACATGGGTACTCATATATTCAATAACTTACCAGAGCATATCAAAGGTCTTGTAAGTGATAAAGATCGGTTTCAGAGTGAATTAAAGAACTTCCTGTTGGCCAACTCCTTCTGCTCCATCAATGAATATCTTCACAAGGGTTATAGCTCGTAACCCCCGGTCTGCATTAGAATTGTACAATATCCATAAATCTGAGTAAGGGGGAAAAAAACTAGCTTTGATTCTTTCCACATCCCTGGGACTCCTCTCCAAGGGATCCATGGAAAACGATAAATGTAATGTAATGTAAATGTCTGATGATGGCCTTGTAAGCTGAAAACTGGTTAACACAATGAATTGATACTGTAGAACAAATGCAAATTAGTGCTTTCCATTCATTATAATGTTGTTCTACCAAGAACTGATGGACAATTCAGTTAACATCATGTTAACTACATGACTGCAATAAAGGATTCAAATAAGAACAAGTAAATGCACTGAACCATTCTGAAGAGCTGTCTGGTAATTTTGCAATGTTTTAGGAGAAACTGCTTTATAACTTCAGTAATTATAAAATCGTATCTTCCCTTTCAGCAAGAGTCAATATGCATGACATCTCCATAGATAACTTAAATGGCAAGTGTGCAAAAACCATCCAACCTAACTACAGCTGAAAAGTATGTTAGAATTAATTATGGGCATTAAATGTGTGAACCGTAACATTACTAACATTATTTGTAATTTACAATAAATAATATTTGAAAGCAATGAAAAAGTATGCCTGCAGACATAACTTTATCAAATCTGAAAAGCAACAAAATGATTTCATTTATAATGAAATCATTTAAGCTTTTGGCAAAAAGGTCTTCTTCTTAAGCAGAATACACACACACTTTCATGCAAGCACACATCACAGAAACACATGAATACTGTCTCTGGCCACAGGGCTGGTCTGGGAGTGACTGTGGTTGATGGCAGAAGCAGGGGTAACAGGATCGTGGTGAGGGAGGGTGTAGTGTTGCTTCTGGGAGCATACAGGGATGTGGTGGGGATGGGGTAGTGTCGCTAGATACAGCAGGAGGTTTGACCTTTTTTTTGGGGGGGGGGGGGGGGGGGGCAGGGGTGGAAAAGGAGAGAAGTAGAGGACGAGAAAAAGGCTAGTGGATGCTTTGGTGGAACAGAAGGTTGTGTAGTGCTGGAGTGGAAGCAGGGAATGGGGTAGGTGTGTGGAGGACAGGGAATAGTGAAGGTTGAGACCAGGGGGATTACAGCAGACTTCCCACCTGTGCAGTTCAGAAAAGCTGGTGTTGGTAGGAAGGATCAAGATGGTGCAGTGACTGTGGAGAGTCAGTGGAGGAAATGGCTGATTTCTTTTATACATGAGGGTAGGTTACAAGTTATGAGCTGAAGGTTTTGGTCCATGAGAACAAAGTTTCTCTCAGTGGAGACACAATAACCAGCCACCTTGGGGTGCCGTGTGTGGATGGGTTTGTGGACTTTACGAAACACTTATAATGTAGATGTGTGGGGAGTGGCAGGAGTGAGGAGAGAGACAGCCTCAGGGGAAAGGTCCTGGGCCTGGGAATTTGAGGAGAGACTAGATATCCTGTTGGATTTCTGGAATGGGGTCACTGTGGCAGTGGACAAATCTGACAACTGGTGAAGTTCTTTTATGTCCACATCAACATCCATACTCTGTAAATCAACATGAGGTGCATGGCTGGGGTACATCCCATTGTCCCAGTTATTATGATTTCTTCCTGTTCCAATCTTGTATGGAGTGTGGGAATAATAATTATTTGAATGTGTGCAGTAATTATTCTAATCTTACCCTCACAATCCCTATGTGAGTGATACATATGGAGTTGTAGTATATTCCTAGAGTAATCATTTAAAGCTGGTTCTTGAAATTTTGTTAATAGACTTTCTCAGGGTAGTTTATGTCTATCTTGAAGAGTTTTCCATTTCAGTTCCTTCATTATCTCTGTGGCACTCTCACAGGGATTAAACAAATCTGTGACTATTCATGCTGCCCTTCTCTGTATACATTCAGTATCCCCTGTTAGTTCTATCTGGTATGAGTCCCACAAACTTGAAAAATATTCTACAATGGGTCACATGAGTGATTTGTAAGCAATTTCCTTTTGCAGACGGATTGCACTCACTCAGTATTCTGTCAATATATTGAAATCAACCACCTGCTTTTCCCACGACTGCATGTATGTGGTCATTCCATTCCATATCCCTACAAAGTGTTACACCCAGGTATTTGTATGAGTTGGTTGATTCCAGCAGGGACTCATTGATATTGTGGTCATCAGATATTACATTTTTTCATTTTGTGAAGTGCAACATTTTACATTTCTGAACACTTAAAGTAAACTGCCAATCTCTGCACTACTTTGAAATCTTATCAAGATCTGACTGAATATTTATGCAGCTTCTTTCACACAGTACTTCATTGTAGATAACTGCATTATCTGCAAAAAGACTGATTTTACTATTAATATTATCCTCAAGGTCATTAATATACAACTTGAACAGCAGGTATCCCAACATACTTTCCTGAGGCATACCTGAAGGAAGCTTCTACATCTAACAATGACTCTCCATAAAAGATAACTTGCTGTCTCCTCCCTGCTAAAAAGTTCCCTGTCCTGTCACAAATTTCACTTGATACCCCATATGATCATAAATTTGACAATAAGCATAGGTGTGGTACTGAGCAAAATCAAGAAATAGAGCATTTACTTGATTGCCCTGACCCAAAGCTTTTAGTATGTCATGTGAGAAAAGTGCGAATTGGGTTTCACATGGTCAATATTTTTGGAATCCATGCTGGTTGGCATGGAGGAGGTCACTCTCTTCAAGATACCTCATTATATTTCAGCTCAAAATATGTTCTAAGATTCTAAAACACATTGATGCAAAGACATTGGACAGTAGTTTTGTAGACCACTCCTAATACTCTTCTTGCAGGTGGGTGTGGCCTGTGCCTCTTTCCAAGAACTGGGCATGGTGTTTTGTTCAGGGGATCTACAGTAAATTGCAGTTAGAAGCAGGACTAACTCAGCCACAGATTCAGTATAGAATATGCCAGGGATTCCATCAGGGTCTGGAGCTTAATTCAATTTTAATGATTTCAGCTGTTTTGCAACACCATGGAGTAATTCTCCTGGGTTTTCCTTTGCAAAGGAACATTTGAAAATAGAGTTTACCATATCAGCTTTTGCTTTGCTACCTTCAGTTCCAGTTCCTGTCTCATTCATTAGGATAAATGATAATTAATTGAAACCCTCAGCTGCTGACAGGCATTGTTGATATACTCTGGGGCTCAAACCTGGGATCTCCTGCTTACATGGCAGGCACTCTGTCCATCTGAGGCACCGAGGACACAGATGAATAGTGCAACTGCAGGGACATATCCCTTGCACACTTCCCGTGAGACCCACATTCCCCACTGTCCACAATCTACGTACATAATGTACCTAATAGATATTTGCCCAGCCACTCATTACGTGCGCACACTAAGGTGACGATTCTCGTAAGAGTTCGGGCAACCTATGTGCATTCGCACAGACAAAGATCAATGGCTGGATAGCCTTTAACTATATATATGAAGATAGTAAATGTTCTTGAAAGAACAGATACCATTGATGAACATGCAGCTTCTCTAGAATAAATGATAATTAATTGAAACCCTGAGCTGCTGACAGGTGTTGTTGATATACCTCGATGGGGACAGCAGGAGATCCTGGGTTCGAGTCCCGGTTGGGGCACACATTTTCAGCTGTCCCCATCGAGGTATATCAACAACACCTGTCAGCAGCTGAGGGTTTCAATTAATTATCATTTATTCTAGAGAAGCTGCACAGTCATCAATGGTATCTGTTCTTTCGAGAACAGTTACTATCTTCATTCATCAGGAACTGGACACTAACTTTGGTGCCACCAACAGCCTTTACATATGACCAGAATTTCTTTGGGTTCTGTGAAAGATCACGTAACAATATTCTGCTACAGTAGTCAATGAATTCACCATCCATTGCTCTCTTGACAGCCAAATGTGTTTCATTCAGCAGCTCTCTATCTATGGCACTATGATTTGTGTACACCTATTATGCAGTAACTTCTGTTTCTTTAGAAGTTTCTTTAAAGTGACTGTGCTCCCATTACGAAGTGTTCTACTGGGTATGTATCTATCCTGTGTGTGGTCAACTATTCTTTTAAACTTGAGCCAAAGGTCCTCTACATGCTCCTGCCCAGTGCTGAAAGTTTCAAGTACTTCATTAAGATAATCCCTGTGACTATTTAAATACAAGATGACAAGAAGAAATGACCCTTACTCCTCATTTTTTCATTTCACAGTTTTAACATAATTGCAATCTTGTATAAACACAACATAGCAAATATTCAACTGAAACTCAAATCACTACTATAACGTACTGTCAACCATAACAAAGCATAATCCCAATCCAAATTAAGTGGGCTTATCACTTTGTGTACAAACACGATCTATAAGAAAAACATAAGATGTGGAATGAAATTCAGGAACTAGTGAAAATTTTCATTGGGTATTCTAAATATAATTAAGGTCCTAGCACATGTGCAGTCATATAAATGTGAAATGCATCACATAATAGCTCATTCATTACCAGTGCCCTATAAATAGAGAATAGATTTTCAGAAAGAGATAGCTTGGAAAGATGGACAGAAAAGATCATGAATGGATGCTGCACAGAAATCGAAAGGTAAGAACATCGCTGTATTGCTCTGTGCCCTGTACGAGGCTATGCCCTCCATGGGGCTGAAAAACTATGGCACACTTCAAACATCACTATTTTCAACATCATCTGCTTCTACTTCTAATTAAAGTTTTTAACAAGTATTTGTTTGTAAAATCTCTTTCAAAAATATGAAACTGGCAAACAAAAGACTTTTTTTATACAATTCCCAATAAAATTGCACCCAGCAAGACTATCTGTTACTTTGACATTACACAAATTCACTCTGTTACTTCAGGTTTCCCAAAAAGATTGTTTTTACTAAACTTATTTGTAAAATAACCATTTTCATTACTAAATAAGTCTGAGTCAAAATTTTGGTAGCACTTTTGAGTCAAACACATAAAATTTACTTCATTTTCATTAGCAAAAATTCTGCACACAAATCAGCCTACATCTCACACTTGTTAATATTTTGTGTAGCATTTTTTTTACTATAGTGTACTTTATATTCAGAAGTACTGGGGAAAGAAGTAGAATCAATATGTAATATATAATTTTTGGACTCTGCTTGTGTGCTCATCAGGTGGCATATGTGTCTACCAGAGTCAGTATCTTGGGGAAGGAGACGTTCTCCATCCTGGAAGTGATGGGCCAGTCTTTCCTTAATAGTCCTAAATGGGGCATGGCCAGAGCCTACATGGCTGGCTTGAATGTTTAAGTGATTTCCAAAGGAAACACTAATCAGTGTTTCTTAATATCCATTGGGAAACAAACTTTGGAAACTGTCAGCTAGCCTATATTCTGCTCTGGAGGCTGATTGGCTCAAAATCTGCCTGCAAAAATAGTTTCTGCATCTGCATCTACATCTACATACATGCTCTACAAGCTACCATACGGTATGTGGTGAAAAGTACATTCTACTACTAATAGTCATTCCTTCCCTGTTCCACTTGAAATTAGTGATGGAAAAATAACTATCTACACTCATGTTCATAAATTAAGGATAATGCTGATACATGGTGAAACAATGCTCTGGTGGGTGGTTTGTGGGTTTAAATCACCTTGAGATATGACCATGTGGTGCATCTGACTTGCAGTCGGCACACGGTGGCGCTGGCAGCAGTCCACATACGCAGAGGTGTATTGGTGCATGTCAGAGTATGGTGCAGCGAGTAAGTGTGCAGACATTTTCAGACATGCTAATAGTGACTGTGTGTTGAAAATGGCTCAAAGAACACATATTGATGACGTTATGAGGGGTAGAATACTAGGGCGACTGGAAGCTGGCCAGACACAGCAGGTCGTAACACGGGCCCTCCATGTGCCACAATGTGTGATCTCAAGACTATGGCAACAATTCCAGCAGACAGGAAATGTGTCCAGGCACTACAGTACAGGACGTCCACAGTGTACAGTACCACAAGAAGACCGATATCTCACCATCAGTGCCCGCATATGCCCACGGAGTACTGCAGGTAGCCTTGCTCAGGACCCTGCCACAGCCACTGGAACAGTTATCTCCAGACACATGGTCTACAGATGACTGAACAGACATGGTTTATTCACCTGGAGACCTCCAAGGTGCATTCCACTGACTCCTGGTCACAGGAGAGCCTGTAAAGCCTGGTGTCAAGAACACAGTACATGGTCATTGGAACAGTGGTCCTGGGTTATGTTCACTGACGAGTCCAGGTATAGTCTGAACAGTGATTCTCGCTGGGTTTTCATCTGGCATGAACCAGGAACCAGATACCAATCCCTTATTGTCCTTGGAAGGGACCTGTATGGAGATCGTGGTTTGATGGTGTGGGGTGGGATTATGATTGGTGTGTGTACACCCCTGCATGTCTTTGACAGAGGAACTGGTAACAGGTCAGGTGTATCGGGATGTCATTTTGCACCAGTATGTCCACCTTTTCAGGGGTGCAGTGTGCCCCACCTTCCTCCTGATGGATGATAATGCACGGCCCCACCAAGCTGCCATCATGGAGGAGTACCTTGAAACATAAGATATCAGGCAAATGGAGTGGCCTAACTGTTCTCCAGACCTAAACCCCATGGAGCACATCTGGGATGCTCACAGTCGACGTATTGCTGCATGTCTTTAAACCCCTACAACACTTCTGGAGCTCTGACAGGCATAGGTTCAAGAATGGGAGGTTATACCCCAGCAGCTGTTCGACCACTCGATCCAGAGTATGCCAATCTATTGTGTGGCCTGTGTACGTGTGCATGGTGATCATATCCCATATTGATGTCAGGGTACATGCGCAGGAAACAGTGGCATTTTGTAGCATGTGTTTCAGGACGGTTTTCTCAACTTATCACCAATACCATGGACTTACAGATCTGTGTCGTGTGTGTTCCCTATGTGCCTATGCTATTAGCACCAGTTGTGTGTAGTAGCATGTTGTGTGACACCACATTCTGCAATTATCCTTAATTTATGAGCATGAGTGTATATACCTCCTCATGAGCCCTAATTTCTCTTATCTTATATTTGTGGTCTTTAAGTAAAATTAATGGTGGTGGCAGTAGAATTGTTCTTTAATCAGCTGCAAATGCTGATTCTCTAAATTTTTCCAATAGCATTCCTCAAAAAGAACACCACCTTCCCTCCAGGGATTCCCATTTGAGATCCTGAAGCATCTCTGTCGAGCTTGCTTGTAGATTGAACCTACCAGTGACAAATCTAGCAGCTTGCCCTGAATTGCTTTGATATCTTCCTTTACTCTGACCTGCTGGGAATCTCAAACAGTTGACCAGTACTCAAGAATGGGTCGCACTGGTGTGCTTTATGTGGTCTCCTTTACAGGTGAATGACACTTTCCTAAATTTCTCCCAATAAACCAAAGTTGACCATTTGCCTTCCCTATTTCAATTCTTGCATGCTCATTCCATTTCTTATCGCTTGGAAGCATTATGCCAAAATATTTAACCCTTTGGCTGCTGCAGCTGCACGTCTGGGTGGCCTTGAGATTCCCAATACATTTACCTGTGCTAACAGCCATTTTTGTGGACTGCCATCTGTGACTAAGCTCTTTGTTGAGCCAACTTTGCCCCGTGATGAGTATTTCTGGAGTCAGTGTGAACACAGCTGTCTGGAAGTCTGAGTGTGATTGCCAACGTTACAAATAAACACAATGTATCTGGATACTTATTCTATAGCTTTGAATCTGGGGATGAATTGCTTGACAGATATGATATACACAGTGAAACTGCTTATGCTGTGAACATGTAACTCCCCATGAAAGGCTTTCTTTCATTTGCAAATAGTTCTTGCAAATCATCATAAGGTCTCTGTACACATCTGAATTTCATTTGACATACTGATACTTAATTATCAGCTTTTTGTACACACCTTATGATATAAACACTGGAGAATCCATAATGATTAAACATTGATGTTCATTTGTACTAGCACAATAATTCGACAGCAAACAACTTTCAAGGGAAGCATCTGGATACCGAGACCCACTTTCAGAGCTAATCACTATATTTTGATATGATTAATGCAATAAATTATACCCAATGAAACTTCAAAACCAAAAAGCCAATGTTTCTGTATTCGTTTTATTCAGGACACAATTGTTGTTATACAGTAGAAATAAATGATGATGTATAACTATTATTTAAGAATCCCATAAGGAAATACTAAAGCATCTACACTACCTAATTAAACATTACCTTCCATTCCTAATGACCTTTTGTGCCTCATGTGTGCAACTGACCATCATGTAATGAAGTTAATCTTCATATATTGTATAAAAGAAAAGCTCAGAAAAGTTGTCCAGAAAATTGGAAAATTCTGGAAATACTGAAAGAGCTTTTTTCTATGGGATTTTCATGATTTTCATTATTCATGATTGAAATGATCAATATGAATAATACTACTTTTGTTTTGTTCATTATGGTCTTGGACCTGAAGCATCCAGTCTGCATTTGTCAGCTCGGACTGGATGTTTTACATGTTCTTACATAACGTGTTTGTCTGCACAGTAATTCATCTGGAGAGGCTCTTCAAGCTCAGATAATGTGTTTTTGTTTATTTATTTATTTTTTACAGTGTTATATTTCCCATCCTTCTTTCTCATTCAGGCTTCAGATCAGCAGTGGCAAAGTTAAAAATGTTTTTTTTTTAATTTTTGTACTTATTTTTAATTTTTGTTTTTTTTTTTAATTTTTTAATTTTTAATTAATTTTTTCAGAAGTAAGGGCTTAACTTCATCTTCCAGATGTAGCAACTTAGCTGTAAGTTCTTCTTTGTGTGGTATGTTTCCAAACATGGTACAACACACAAGAGTACATTGCATGTTTTGCATTCATTTTTCATTTCTTGCCACATATTCTGTTTTCAGCAGACTTCACATCTACATCATAGTCTACATTTCTTGGACTGGTCACTTGGAATGACATTCAGAAAGTGCCTTCCAGTAAATCGCAGAGGATTCTCATCATCAGAGCATCTTCCTTTCCTGTCTCTTCTCCATTCTGTAGCAAATTTTTCCACAAGTTCTTGTACCAGATGTAAATGAAAATCTGCTAATGGTATCTTTCTCCCTCTTGTCAATGATCTGTAAAGAGCATGAGCATTCAAAACACAAGGGTCCACAATGCAGAAAAAAAGAACTTTTTGTATCATTTAACAGATTTATGCACAGATCCATCTGAGCTTAATAGCATGTCAGAATGTTCTGCTGCATTCATACTTGCATTGTAGTCGACAACACATTGAAGCTTCATTACTTTCTCGGCAGTCTTCATGTCTGTCTTTCCCATGCCACACATATCTATAGTGTTACATCAACACTTCTCTCATGTCGCACCACTTGATGGCAAGCACTGTGTCAGTTGACATAAACTTAACTTCTCACCCATTGCTACATACAGTATGCATGCTGCTGTTCTATGGTTGTCAAACCAGAGGAACAAGTATGGACCTGTATGCCAATTGTTCTCATTCACTGTATAGCTTCATTAGTGTTGTCATTATATCACCAGATTTCCTCAAATTATGGACTTCAATTTCTGTTGTTGTGCCTGTGTATACAATGAAATCCAAGATGTATCCAGTTTTACAGTCGGACAGCACAAATGTTTTGATTCCAAATCTACTTTGTTTCAAAGGAATGAATTGTTTAGAAGATAAGCAACCTTTGAACAATAATAGGCTTTCATCAACACAGAGATTTTTGAATAGATTAAACACGATGTTGAATGCCACACAAACTGTATCAATTATTTTCCTAATTCTAAACAAACTGTCATCTCCACAAATGGCCGAGTTGTCACTAAAATGCAACATTCTCAAAGTAACAATGCGATCATTGGACATAGCTTTGCTGAAAGTTGGAGTACTCAGAAGTACAGGGTAATTATAACTAAAGTTAAACTTTCAAGCTGCTGTAGAAGTAACACCACTGGTCACAATGACGTAAAATTGCAACAAAATATTATCGGAGATGGGGGAAAACATATGGTAGAAGAAAAATAAATAGTTAGAAAATATAGCAATAGATGGTGCTATAAGCATAATAATTTAATAGTGGTCAACTACAATTACAAATGAATCATACAACAATGCCTTACGTACACATTTGACATTAAACAAACTGTACTACTCAGTGTGCATGGGTGTACAGGTGTGATACTGTTAGTTATTAAAGCTCATCAACCGTGGCAAGGTCATATCACATTGGATGGGAAAAATCGGTTTTTAATTGTCCTGAGGCCAAATACTGCATAAAAAACATCAATCACATCAGTTTTTAATTGTCCTGAGACCAAAAACCACATTAACAGCATCAATCAAAATCAGATCTGATTATTAATTTCCATGTGACTGGTGCAAAACATATTCAATATGCTGTTCATCATTTTCTGCAA